>NW_027523859.1:0-39636 GCF_052094955.1 Ictidomys tridecemlineatus | reverse complement strand
GATTGAAAAAGAAACAGAAATTTTAGTTCAAAACAATGGATCACGGATTAGCATGGGTAACATGATAGAAAATCAGTAATTGTATCAATCATTTTTTTTTCAGGAAATGTAATGTTTGGTGAGGTAACCCTTATAATACAAAAGAAGAAAAATACCTAAGTATATATAATTTGTGAATATTTCTTGTATCTTATAAAACTTAAAAAAATAAAAGTTTCTACTGAAAAAAATAGATCAATGTATTTAAAAGCAGGTGACTTATAATTTTACTTTTAAGAAATAATCAGAGATGATCACAGATACATATGTATGAAAGCTTCTATTCCAATATTATGATAGTAAATTGAATGGAATGATTCTATGTTCAATAAAAAGGGAGATATTAACTTAATTTCATGTTAGGAAATTAAGATTACAAGGCAAACAACTAAATAGAGTACAACAATATTGGGAAATTTTGCTTTGGATATTTTAAAGATAGATAGAGGTAGAATGGGATGAATGCAAACAGAGCTTTGATTTTGTTACCTGTTCTATTCTTCTGAATAACTTTCTGCATTTTCTTCATTTTTCCACAATGAAAACTTATTACTTGAAATAACAGACATACTAAAAAGAATTCATCACAGTGAAGCACAGTGTTAGGAGGGAGATAATGCAGATTGAATGAGACACAGGGGTTGATAGCTGGTTGTGCATTTTGACCGAGTCTCCATTTATTCTTACAAAAGAGCTCCCATGCAAAAGTCTGTGAGAAATTATGCTCTCTCTAAAGTCACTCCTATACGTCTCTTTCCAGAGTCCAGAAATCTCTGTATACAATATTATTTGCCATGTTGCTGCAGATAAACAAGCCTGTTTGGGGTGCTCTCAGTCCATTCTCGTCATGGTCTTTTTTTCTCTGTTTAGTAGCTATGATACCATTGGAAATGAGCAATCAATCATTTGTCACTGAATTCATCTTCTTGGGATTTTCCAACCACTAAAACCTACAGGGCTGGTTCTTTCTGCTCTTTCTGGTCATTTACCTGACCACTCTCCTGGGGAACATGCTCATAATAGTGGCTACCAGGGTCAGTCCTGCTCTCCACACTCCAATGTACTTTTTCCTCAGCAATTTGAGCTTCTTAAACGTCTGCTACACATCCATCACCCTCCCAGTACTGCTGGTGAACTTCTTCTGGGAGAACAAGGCCATTTCTTATGAGGGCTGCATTTCTCAGATCTTCTTCTTGGTGACAAGTGCTGGCACAGAAGGCGTCTTACTGGCTGTGTGGCCAATATGACTGCTGTGTGGCCACCTTCCGTCCTCCTCAGTACCCAGTCATCATGAGTGTGAAGGTCTGTTTTGGCCTGGTGACTGGGTCCTGGCTGTGTGGGCTGGTGAATTTGGTCACACACAAGGTGCTGGCCATCACACTCACTCTGTGTGGGCCCCAAAAGTTCAGCCACTTTCTCTGTGACACCCCATTGCTCCTGAAGCTCTCCTGCTCAGACACCTCTGTTAACGAGTCTGCGCTCCACGTGGCCAGTGCCACCATGGGCCTGAGCCCCTGCCTCTTCAATGCAGGCTCCTATGCACTCATCATGGCGGACATCCTGGGGATTCCCTCTGCCCAGGGCAGGAGGAAGGCCTTCTCCACCTGTGCATCCCCCCTCACTGTCGTAGTGGTCTTCTATGGAACAGCCAACTTCCACTATGACAGGCCCAGAGAAGCTGGATACAGACACCCTGATCTCTGTGACCTTCTGTGTGGTGAGCCCCCTGTTGAGCCCCGTCATTCACAGCGTGAGAAGCAATGAGGTCCAGAGTGCCCTGAGGAAGCTGGCTGGAGGGTGTGCATCCCTTTGCACGATCAAAGTCTAGACCAATTTTCAAACTGGAGTATACAGTCATCTGAAAAAAGATGCCTCCCAGGGAATTGTAGGAACCTGGTTACAGAGTCTGTATCTGGAGCTTCAACTCCAACTCTCGCTTTTAAAATCTCTGAGACTCCTTTCTCTCCTCTCTTTTCAAAAACACCCTTTTCGCACTTTCAGGTTCAAGTGTGTCGGACAACTTGTTTGGGTGTTCAGCACAATTTCTGTCCTTTTGTGTTCTCCCCACACCAGAGGGACAGAAAGTACCAGAACCTCGTTTCTCACACTCCTCTGCCTGCAGGCCTCCATTTTAGAAGGTTCTGTCAAGATCAGCCAAACACTAGGAAGAGAGGAAGAAAGGAAAGGAAGAAAGCGGGTTCTTTCGGATTCCATAGCAGCAGCAGCAAACCAGTTCTGTAGAGGCAGAAACTAATCTCCTTGGTGCCAGGAGTTGTGTGTGCAGGCTCCTAGACAGCTGTTTCTGAATGTGGGTCACAGTAGCGTGAAATGAGCATCTCTTTCCAGGGAAGTTAGGGTTTCCATATATGGGGTGGTGTCACCTGCCCTATTTTTCTTTTTTCTTCCAGATATCCCAACCATTTTATAACGTTTTTCTGTGTCAACTTCCTCTACCCTAAGACATCAAGAGTCGTTCTTCATCTCTACCTGACCATGGTGGCACTGACCACAATAGTGGTTTATATTAGAGATGGTTCTAGATAACAGATCTGAGGAGGTAGGATGGATGTCTGACCTGAGGGAATTGAATATGTAGATGATGTCACAGCCCATGGAAAAGGAGACCTGATAATTCCTGGTGTGTAATGACCCAACAGAGACTTTAAGTTTTTGTGGCTTGAAATCAAATGTCTATGGAAAACTGAGCTTTGGAATAACACCATCGACCTTCAGGGTGGGAATGAATATTACAAAATGACTACAGACTGCTGTTAGTGACTGGAGTGGGAGACTTACAGAAATAAAATGATAGGTTCAAGCATTATATTCCTCCTTCAAGTCAGGTTCAGATCATCAGAAATATTTTCTCTCTGGAAACTGATAAAGGTTAATGTCGTAATAAAACATTCAATTCTCCAAATTGCAGAAGTACAAAGAAAATTATAAATCCACAATTTCTACAGGTCTCTCTTATGTGAATTAGGACATTAATGGGGGAATGATTGAGACCCTGTTAATTAGAATGGCAATATACCAGTGGGATTAGACAAATCTCAGAGCCTTGAACCCTGAAATCTCCATTAAACCTCTTTGCTGTCAGAAGAAGCCCTCCTCCCCCGAGGAGACTAGCTTTCCCTAAATTGAAAACCCTATGGTGACTCTACCTGGGCAGTTGTCTTTTTTTTTAAGAGAGAGTGAGAGAGGAGAGGAGAGGAGAGGAGAGGGGGGAGAGAGAGAGAGAGAGAGAGAGAGAGATAGAGATAGAGAGAGAGAGAGAGAGAATTTTTAATATTCATTTTTTAGTTCTCGGCGGACACAACATCTTTGTTGGTATGTGGTGCTGAGGATCGAACCCGGGCCGTACACGTGCCAGGCAAGCGCACTACTGCTTGAGCCACATCCCCAGCCCAATTGTCTTTAAGATGCTTATCCATGATCCCACATTGTAAACAGACTCTTAATTGGGGTCTGATCCTAAAACGCCTCAGGTAAGAGTATAAAATATAGCCCAGGAGAGTATAAGGGTCACACCAAAATAAAAAGTAAATATTTTACTGTATTTTGTTAATATTAGCCGTAAGAATATATAAGAGAATTTGTTTGAGTCTTCTAGACCAAAGAAGTCAGGACATATTGCTGGTACATCTTGAATGCAGTCACAGGGACGTAATCACCAGAAATGTTAGGGCCAAGGATTTTCCTGAGCCACGAGGAGTGGCTATTAGACTCTCTTTGGTTGATGGATTGAAATCTGGACTCAGTGTTTGCTTAAGTTCAATGACCAATATGATCCTGAAATAATGGAGAGGATGGTGATCAGAAATAAATAAGGTGTTGGATGGCGTGTTATGTGACCCCTTCCCTGGCTTCACAGCTGTATCTGGAGGAGGGCCTGGAGCACCAGCCTTCTCCAAGACCTCGTGAACATGCATTCAGAAGGCAGCACCAGATCCTTGTGAAACCCGCAGCCGCTGTCCTCGGCAGCCTGGGAAGACATTAACAGATGGCATCGTTGAAACGGGCTCCCTGATTTCAGTGAGAATAAGGGGACCCTGAAGTAGAAGAGGCCATGTGGTGGAGCAGTGATCAGAACATTTGAATCTGTAGAGATTTTAGACAGTGGTAAATGATCGTGGTATTTATAGATGGGAAAATATGGGCACCCTCCTAGAATAGTGCCTGTCCCATGTAATGTGAAACTCTTCTTTTCACACTTCATTGTTGCAATGTAGTGGTCCATAATGGTGGGATTTGCTGACACATATTTGAACATGCACACACAATAACCGTGAACTTTGGCCAATATCATTCCAATATTTCCCTTTTCCTCACCTCCTCCCCTGGTGCCTTGACTCTACTGATCTTCCTTCAACTTTCATGATGAGACTTTCTTCCCAACTTTCCTTCCTTTTCCCCCTCTAGCTTTAACAGAGGAAAAACATATGGCCCTTAACTTTCTGAGTTGTTTATTTCCCTTAATGTTCTGAAGATCCATCCATCTTCCAGCATGACATAATTTCGTTCTTCTTTATGGCTGAATGAAATTCCAGTGTGCATATACCAGATGTTTTTTATCCATTCGTCCACTGATGTCACCTCGGCTGGTTCATGGGCATGTATGTGTCATTATAGTATGATGACTTCGATCCGCTGTGATAAATACCAAGCAGAGGTAGAGCTGTGTTGCAGGGTGGTCCATGGCTACTCCTGAGGAGCCTCCATCCTGATCTTCTTGGTGGTTGTGCTGATTTACATGCCCACCAACAGGGTGAGAGTGCTCCTTTCTCTCCTATTCTCTCCTTGTCACACTCATTTCTGTTTGTATTCTTGGTGGTTGCCTTTGTCACTGAAGTGAGATGAAATCTCAGGGTAGTCTTGACTTGCAAGTATTTTCATATATTTGTTGGCCACTCACATATTTTCTTCTAAGACGTGTCTGTTTAGTTCATTTAGTTTCCCATTTGGTAATTGGGTTATTTGATAATTGGGTTATTTAATAATTGTGGTTTTGATGTTAAGTTTTTTGAGTTCTTTATTAATATTCTGAATATCCATTCTCTTTTAGAAGAGCACCTCATTAAGATTTTCTCCCTTTCCGTAAGTTCTCTCTTCGTATTCTATTTGTCTTCTTTGCTGTGCAGAACCTTCTTAATTTGATGCCATCCTATTAGCTAACTTTTGGTATTATCTCCTGAGCTTTGGCATCCTATTGAGAAAGTCATTGCCTCTGCCTTTAGGTTGGAGTATTGACTTTGTTTTTCCTAGAAACTGCATAATTTCTGGTCTAGTGCCTGGGTCTTTAATGCATTTTTAGTTGATTTTTTGCAGAGTGAGCGATAGTCCAGGTCTCATTCTTCTTCATTTGGACAGGGGTGTAGAAGGACTGTTTCAGCGAGTAGATGTTAAAGACTGGGGTGCAGAAGAACTGTTGCAGAGAACAGAAGTTGGAGACTGAGGTGCAGAAGGACTGTTACAGAAAGCAGAGTTTGGAGACTTGGTTGCACAAGGATCGTTAAAGATAGCAGAGTTTTCAGACTGAGGTGCAGAAGGACTGTTGCAGAGAGCAGAGGTTGGAGACTGGGGTGAACAAGGATCGTTGCAGAGTGCAGAGGTTGGAGACTGGTATGCAGAAGAACTGTTACGGAGAGCCGAGTTTGGAGACTTGGTTGCAGAAGGATCTTACAGAAAGCAGAGTTTGGAGACTGAGATGCAGAAGAACTGTAACAGAGAGCAGAGTTTGAAGACTGTGGTGCAGAAGGACTGATACAGAAAGCAGAGGTTAAAGACTAGGGTGCAGAAGGACCATTATAGAGTGCAGAATTTGGAGACTGCGGTACAGAAGGACTGTTACAGAGAGCAGATATTGGATATTGGGGAGCAGAAGAACTGTTTCAGAGAACAGAGGTTGGAGACTGGGTTGCAGCAGGATCGTTGAAGAAAGCAGATGTTAGAGACTGGGTTTGAGAAGGAATGTTACAGAGGGCAGAGTTTGGAAACTGGAGTGCAGAAGGACCTTACAGAGAACAAAGGTTGGAGACTGGGGTGCAGAAGGAGTGTTAAAAAGAGGAGAGGTTGGAGACTGGGGTGCAGAAGGATCATTGCAGAGAGCAGAGGTTGGAGACTGGGGTGCATAAGGACGGTTGCAGAGACAAGAGGTTGGAGACTGATGTGCACAAAAACTGTAACAGAGAGCAGAGTTTTAAGGGTTAGGTGCAGAAGGATCGTTGAAGACAGCAGAAGTTGGAGATGGAGTTGCAAAAGAATCGTTGCAGAGAGCAGAGGTGGAGGCTGGGCTGCAGAAGGATCGTTACAGAGAGCAGAGGTGGGAGACTGGGGTGCAGAAGGACTGTTACAGAGAGAAAAGATTAAAGACTGGGGTGCAGAAGAAATGTTGCAGAAAGCAGAGGTTGAAAACTGGGGTGCAGAAGGACTGTTGTACAGAGCAGAGTTTGAAGACTGAGATGCAGAAGGACTGTTACACAGAGAAGACGTTGAAGATTCGGGTGAAGAATTATGATACAGAAAGCTGGGGTGGGAGCCTGGGGTGCAGAAGGACCGTTAAAGAGAGCAGAGTTTGGAGACTGGCGTGCAGAATGCCTGCTACAGAGAGCAGAGGTTGGAGACTGGGATGCAGAAGGACTGTTATTGAGAGCAGACTTTTGAGGCTGGGTTGCAGAAGGACTGTTATAGAGAGAAGAGTTTTGAGGCTGGGTTGCAGAAGGATCTTAAAGAGAGCAGAGGTTGGTGACTGAGGTGCAGTACGACTGTTACAGAGATCAGTGGTTGGAGACTGGAATGCAGAAGGATCTTGCAGAGAATACAGGTTTCAGCCTGAGGTGCAGAAGGACTGTTACAGAGAGCAGAAAATGGAGACTAAGATGCAGAAAAACGGTTACAGAGAGCAGAGTTTGGTGACTGAGGTGCAGAAGGACAGTTGCAGATAGCAGAGGTTGGAAACTGGGGTGAAAAAGGACTGTTACAGGGAGGCAGGTTTTGGAAGCATGGGTGCAGAAGGACTATTGCAGAGAGTAGAATTTGGAGACTTAGGTGCAGAAGACTGTTGCAGATAAAAGAGGTTGGAGACTGGGGTGCAGAAGGACTGATACAGAGAGCAGAGGTTGGAGACTGAAGTACAGAAGGACGGTTATAGAGAGCAGAGGTTAAAGACTGGGGTGAAAAAGGATTGTTGCAGAAAGCAGAGGTTGCATAATTAGGTGCATACGGACTGTTACAGAAAGCAGAGTTTGGAGACTGTGGTGCAGAAGCACTGATACAGAAAGCAGAGTTTGGAGACTTGGGTGAAGAAGGACCCTTACAGAGAACAGTGGTTGAAGACTGCGGTACAGAAGAACTGTTGTTGAGAATAAGGTTGGAGACTGGGGTGCAGAGGGACCATTGCAGAGAGCAGAGGTTGGAGACTGGGGTGCAGAAGGAATGTTACAGAGAGCAGAATTTGGAAACTGGGGTACAGAAGGATCTTCCAGAGAGCAGAGGTTGGAGACTGGGTTGTAGAGAGACTGTTGCAGAGCAGACATTGGAGACTGGGGTGCAGACGGATCGTTGCAAAGAGCAGATTATGGAGTCTGGGGTATAAAAGGACTGTTCCAGAGAGCAGAATTTGGAGACTGGGTTGTAGAAGGACTTTTTCAGAAAGCAGTTTTTGAAGACCTAGGTGCAGAAGGACTGTTTCAGAGAGCAGAGTTTGGAAACAGGGGTGCAGAAGGACTGATACAGAGAGGAGAGATTGGACACTGAGGTGCAGAAGGAATGTTACAGAGAGCAGAGTTTGGAGACTGGGGTGCAGAAGGACTGATACCGAAAGCAGAGGTGAGATACTGGGGTCCAGAATGAACGTTACAGAGAGCAGAGGTTGGAGACTGCAGTACAGAAGGACTGTTACAGAGAGCAGATGTTGCAGACTGTGGTGAAGAAGGACTGTTTCAGAGAACAGAAGTTGGAGACTGGGGTGCATAAGGACCATTGCTGAGAGCAGGGAATAAAGACTAATGTGCAGAAGGATTGTTACAGCGAGCAGAGATTGGAGACTTGTTTGCAAAAAAAATCTTACACAGAGCAGAGGTTGGAGACTGGGGTGCAGAAGGACTGTTGCAGAGAGAAGTGGTTGGAGACTGGGGTGCACAAGCATCATTACAGAGAGTAGCTGTTGGAGACTGGGGTGAAGAATGCCTCTTACAGAGAGTAGTGGTTGGAGACTGGGGTGCAGAAGGCCTGTTACAGAGAGCAGAGATTGGAGACTGGGGTGCAGAAGGAGTGTTTCAGTGAGCAGAGTTTGCAGACTGGGTTTAAAAGGGTCCTACAGAAAGCAGAGGTTGGAGACTGATGTACAGAAGGACTGTTACACAGAGCAGAGTTTGGAGACTAGGGTGCAGAAGGATTGTTGCAGAGAGCAGAGTTTTCAGACTGAGGTACAGAAGACCTGTTGCAGAGAGCAGATGTTTGAGACTGGGTGCACATGGACTGTTGCAGCGAGCATAGGTTGGAGACAGGGTGCAGATGAATTGTTGCAGAGAGCAGAAGTTGGAGACTGGGGTCCAGAAGGACAGATACAGAGAGCAGAGTTTGGAGACTGGGGTGAAGAAAGCCTGTTACAGAGAGCAGAGCTTTGACACTGGGTTGCAGGAGGAATGTTACAGAGAGCAGAGTTTGGAGATTGGGTTGCAGAAGGATCTTACAGAGAGCAGAGGTTGGAGACTGAGGTGCAAAAGCACTGTTACAAAGAGTAGAGTTTGGAGATTGAGTTGCAGAAGGATCGTAGCAGAGAGCAGAGCTTGGATACTGGGGTGCAGAAGGACTGTTGCAGAGACTAGAGGTTTTAGACTTGGGTGTAGAAGGACTGTTGCAGTTAGGAGAGGTAGGAGATTGGGATACAGAAAGACCCTTAGAGAGAGCAGTGGTTGGGGACTGCAGTACAGAAGGACTGCTATAGAGAGCAGAGGTTGGAGACTGGGATGGAAAAGAACTGTTGCAGAGAGTAGATGTTGGAGACTATGGTGTAGAAGGACTGATGCAGAGAACAGAGGTTAGAGACTGGTGTGCAGAAGGACCGTTGAAGAGAGCAGAGGTTGGAGACTGGGGTGCAGAAGAATCTTACAGTGAGCAGAAGTTGGAGTCTGAGATGCAGGAGGACTGTGATAGAGAGCAGACATTGGAGACTGGGATGCAGAAGGATTGTTGCAGAGAGCAGATGTTGGACACTGGGGTGCAGAAGTACTGTTGCAGAGAGCAGAGTTTGGAGACTGAGGTGCAGAAGGACTGTTACTGAGAGCAGATTTTAGAAACTGTGGTCCAGGACGGATACAGAAAACAGATGTTGGAGACTGGGGTGCAGAATGATTCTTGCAGACAGCAGAGGTTGAAGACTGGGTTGCAGAAAGACTGTTGTATAGAGCACAGGTTGGAGACTGTGGTTCAGAAGGCCTGATACAGAAAGCAGAGTTTGGAGACTCCGGTGCAGAAGGACCATTACAGAGAAGAGAGGTTGGAGTCTGCGGTACAGAAGGACTGTTACAGAGAGAAGAGTTTGAAGACTGTGGTGCAGAAAGACTGTTGCAGAGAAAACAGGTTGGAGACTGGGGTGCAGAAGGATCGTGGCAGAGAGCAGAGTTTTCAGACTGAGGTGCAGAAAGACTAATGAAGAGAGCAGATGTTGGAGACTAGGGTTCATAATAACTGTGGCAGAGAGCAGAAGTTGGAGACTTGTGTGCATATGGACTGTTCCAGAGAGTAGATGTTGGAGAATGGGGTGCAGAAAGCCTGTTACAAAGAGCAGAGTTTGGAGAAGCAGTGCAGAAGGACTGTCACAGAGAGCAGAGTTTGGAGATTGGTTTTCAAAAGGATCTTACAGAGAGTAGAGTTTGGAGACTGAGATGCAGAATAACTGTTACAGAGAGTTGAGTTTGAAGACTGACTTGCAGAAAGGACAATTGCAGAGAGCAGAGGTTGAAGACTGAGGTGCAGAAGGACTTTTAAAGAGAGCAGAGGTTGGAGACTGAGGTGCAGAAGGACTGATACAGAATGCAGAGTTTTAAGATTGGGTTGCAGAAGGACCATTACCTAGAGCAGAGGTAGGCGACTGAGATGCCAAAAGAACGTTGAAGATAGCAGAGTTTGGAGACTGGGGTGGAAGGATCTCACAGAGAGCAGAGGTTGGAGACTGGGGTGCAGAAGGATTGTTGCAGAGAGCAGTGGTTGGAGACTGGGTTGCAAAAGGACTGTTGCAGAGAGCAAGGAAAGAGACTGAGGTTCAGAAGGACTCTTACAGAGATCAGAGGTTGGAGAATGAGGTGCAGAACTGATACAGAAAGCAGAGGTAGGAGACTGGGGTGCAGAAGAACCGTTACAGAGAGCAGAGATTGGAGACTTGGGTGCAAAAGGACTTTTACAGAAAGCAGAGATTGAAGACTGGGGAGCAGAAGGACTGTTGCAAGAACAGAGGTTTAAGACAGGGTTGCAGAAGGACCATTGCAGAGAGTAGACTTTGGAGACTGACTTGCAGAGTGAGTGTAACAGAGAGCAGAGTTTGGAGACTGCGGTGCAGAAGAACTGTTACAGAGTGTAGAGTTTGGAGACTGGGTACCGAAGCATATTACTGGAGACTGTGGTTAAGAAGGACTGTTGCAGAGAGCAGAATTTGGAGACCGGGGTGTAGAAGGATGTTACAGAGAGTAGAGGTTGGATACTGGGGTTCAGAAGGAATTGTGCATAGAGCAGAAGTTGGAGATTTGGGTGCAGAAGGAACTGTTGCAGAGAGCAGAGGTTGGAGACTGAGATGCAGAACGACTGATATAGAGAGCAGAGGATTGAGACAGAAGTGCGAAAGAAATGATTCAAGAAGCAGAGGTTGAATACTGGGGTACAGGAGGACCATTAGAGAGAGCCGATTTTGGAGTCTTTAATACAGAAGGACTCTTACAAAGAGCAGAGGTTGAAGACTGGGGTGCAGAAGGATGTTGCAGAGAGTAGATGATGGAGACTGGGGTCCAGAAAACCTGTAGCAGAGAACAGACGTTAGAGACTAAGGTACAGAAGTACAATTACACAGAGCACAGTTTGGAGACTGGGGTGCAAAAGGACTGATACAGAAAGCAGAGTTTGGAGATTCGGGTGCAGAAGTATCCTTACAGAGAGCAGAGTTTCGAGAATGCAGTACAGGAGGACTCTTACAGAGAGCAGAGTTTGGAGACTGGGGTGGAGAATGACTGTTTCAGATAGCAGATGTTGGAGACTGGGGTGAAAAAGGAATGTTGCAGAGAGCAGAGGATGGAGACTAGGGTGCACAAGGACTGTTGCAGAGAGCAGAGGTTGCAGACTGAGTTTCAGAAGGACTCTTACAGATAGCAGAGTTTGGAAACTGTGGTGCAAAATGACTGATACAGAAAGCAGAGGTTGGATACTGGGATGCATAAGGACCCTTACAGAGAACAGAGGTTGGAGACTGCGGTACAGAAGGACTGGTACTGAGAGAAGAGGTTGGAGATCGGGGTGCAGAAGAATTGATGTAGAGAACAGAGGTTGGAGACTGGGGTGCAGACGGATCGTTGAGTCGATCAGTGTATGGAGACTGGGGTATAGAAGGACTGTTGCAGAGAGCAGAGGATGGAGACTGGAGTGTAGAAAGACTGTTGCAGAGAGAAGACGTTGGAGACTGGGGTGCAGAAGGATCGTTTGGGTGAACAGTGTATGGAGACTGGGGTGGAGAAGGACTGTTACAGATAGCAGAGGTTGGAGATTGGGTTGTCGAAGGACTGTTTCAGAGAGCAGATGTTGGAGTCTTGGACACAGAAGGATTGTTGCATAGAGCAGAGATTGGATACTGAGGTACAGAAAAACTGTTACAGAGAGTAGAGGTTGGAGACTAGGGTGCAGATGGATTATTGCAGAGAGCAGTGTTTTCAGACTGAGGTACAGAAGAACTGTTGCATAGAGAAGATGTTGGAGACTGGGGTTCACAAGGACTGTTGCAGCGAGCAGAGACTTGAGACTGGGTTGCCAAAGGATCTTTGCAGAGAGAAGAGGTTGGACACTGAGGTGCAGAAGGATTGTTGCGGAGAGCAGAGGTTGGAGACTGGGGTGCAGAAGGACTGTTGCAGAAAGCAGAGGTTGGAGACTGGGGTGCAGAAGGACTGTTGCAGAGAGCAGAGGTTAAAGACTGGGGTGCAGAAGGACAGTCACAGATAGCAGACGTTGGAGACTGGGGTGCAGATGGACTGATACAGAGAGCAGAGGTTGGAGACTGGAGTGCAGAAGGCCTGTTACAGAGAGCACAATTTGGATACTGGGGTGATGAAGGACTGTTACAGAGAGCAGAGTTTGGAGACTGGGATTCACAAAGACTGTTGCAGCTACAGAGGTTTCATACTGGGATGCAGAAGGCCTGTTACAGAGAGCAGAGGTTGGAGACTGGGGTGAAAAGGACTGTTACAGGGAGCAGAGTTTGCAGACTGGGTTTCAGAAGGGTCTTACAGAGAGCAGAGGTAGGAGACAGACATTCAGAAAGACTGTTACAGAGAGCAGAGGTTGGAGACTGGGGTGCAGAGGAATTGTTGCGGAGAGCAGATTTTTCAGACTGAGGTACAAAAGAACTGTTGCAGACAGCAGATGTTGGAGACTGGGGTGTAGAAGGATCATTGCAGAGAGCAGAGGCTGGAGACTGGGTTGCAAATGGAATGATACAGAGAGCAGAGGTTGGAGACTGGGTACAGAAGGCCTGTTACAGAACAGAGTTTGGAGACTGGGATGAAGAAGGATCTTACAGAGAGTAGAGTTTTGAGACTGAGGTGCAGAAACACTGTTACAGAGAGTAGAGGTTGGAGACTGAGGTGCAGAAGGACCCTTGCAAAGAGCAGAGGTTGGAGACTGAGGTGCAGAAGGATTGTTACAGAAAGAAGAGTTTGGAGACTGGGGTGCAGAAAAACTTTTGCTGAGAGCAGAGGTTTTAGAATGGGGTGTAGAAGGACTGTTGCAGAGAGTAGAGGTTGGAGATTTGGGTCCAGAAGGACTGTTACAGAGAGCACAGTGTGGAGACTGGGGTGGAGTAGGACTGTTGCAGAGAGCAGATGCTGGAGACTGGGGTGCAAAAGGAGAGTTGCAGAGAGCAGAGGATGGAGACTGGGGTGCAGAAGTATCCTTGGGGTGAGCAGAGTATGGACAATGGGTTGTAGAAGGACTGTTACAGAGAGCAGAGGTTGGAGACTAGGGTTTAGAAGGACTTTTTCAGAGAGCAGACGTTGGAGACTTGGGTGAAGAAGTATTGTTGCATAGAGCAGAGGATGGAGACTCAGATGCAGAAGACTGTTACAGAAAGCAGATTTTGAAGACTGGGGTGCAGAATGACTGTTACAGAGAGCAGACTTTGAGACTGGAGTGCAGAAGGATCATTGCAGAGAAAGAGTTTGGAGACTAGGTTTCAGAAAAATTGTAAGAGAGAGCAGAGGATAGAGACTGTGGTGCAGAAGGACTTTTACTGAGAGCACAGGTTGGAGACTGAGGTGCAGAGAAACTGTTGCAGAGAACAAATTCAGGAGACTGGCATGCAGAAGGAGTGTTGGAGAGAGCAGATGTTGGAGACTGAGGTGCAGAAGAACCATTACAGAGAGCAGAAGTTGGAGACTGGGGTACAGAGGAGTGTTACAGAGAGCAGAGGTTGGACACAGGTGTGCAGAACGATCTTACAGGAAGCATAGGTTTGAGACTGGGGTGCAGAAAGACTGATGCTGATAGCAGAGGTTGGAGACTGGGCTGGAGAAGGATCATTGAAGAGAGAAGAGTTTGGAGACTGGGGCAAAAGGCCTGTTACATACAGCAGAGTTTGGAGACTGGGGTGAAGAAGGCCTGTTACAGAGAGCAGTTCTTGGAGACTGGAGTGCAGAAGGACAGTTACAGAGATCAGAGTTTGGAGACTGGGTTGCAAAAGAATCTTACTGAGAGCAGAGGTTGGAGAATGAGGTACAGAAGGACTGTTAGAGAGAGCAGAGGTTGGAGACTGAGGTGCAGAAGGATCTTTGGAGAAAGCAGGGTTTAGAGACTGCAGTGTAGAAAGACTGATACAGAAAGCAGAAGTTTAAGACTGTGGTGCAGAAGGACCCTTACAGAGAACAGAGGTTGGAGATTGAAAGACTCTTACAGAGAGCAGATGTTGGAGACAGGGGTGCAGAATGACTGTTGTAGAGAACAGAGGTTGGAGACTGGTTTACAGAAGGACCATTGCAGAAAGTAGAGGTTGGAGACTGGGCTTCAGAAGGATCATACAGAGAGCAGAGTTTGAAACTGAGGTGCAGAAGGACTGTGGCACAGAGAAGAGGTTGTAGATTGTGGCACTGAAGGACTGTAGCAGAGAGCAGAGGTTGGAGTATGAGGTGCAGAAAGAATATTACAGAGAGCACAGGTTGGAGACTGGGGTGCAGAAAAACTGATACAGAAAGCAGAGTTTGGAGATTGGGGTGCAGAAGGCCCCTTACAGAGACCAGACGTTGGAGACTGGGTTGGAGAAGGACTGTTGCAGAGAGCAGAGGATGGAGACTGGGGTGCAGAAGGACTCTTGCAGAGAGCAGAGTTTGAAGACTGGTTGCAGAAGGACTGTTTCAGAGAGCAGAGGTTGCAGAGTGAGGTGGCGAATTACGGTTACAGAGAGCAGAGTTTGGAGACTGTGGTGCAGAAGGACTGATATAGAAAGTAGACGTGGGAGACTGGGTTGCAAAAGGACCCTTACAGAGAACAGAGGTTGGAGACTGCAGTACAGAAGGACTGTTGTAGAGAACAAGTTTGGAGACTGTGGTTAAGTGGTACCATTGCAGAGAGCAGAGGTTGGAGACTTGGGTGCATAAAGAGTGTTACAGAGATCAGAGTTTGGAGATTGAGGTGGAGAAGGACTGTTACAGAAATCAGAGGTTGGAAATTGGGGTGTAGAAGGACCCTTACAGAGAGCAGAGTTTGGAGACTTCAGTACAGAAGGACTGTTACACAGAGCAGATCTCGGAGACTGCGGAGCAGCAGGACTATTGCAGAGGACAGAAGTTGGAGACTGGGGTGGAGAAGGAATATTACAGAGAGCAGAGTTTGAAAACTGGAGTGCAGAAGGATCTTACAGAGATCAGAGTCTGGAGACTGTGATGCAGAAGGACTGTTGCACAGAGCAGAAGTTGGAGACTGGGGTCCAGAAGGATCATTGCACAGAGCAGAAGTTGGAGACTGGGGTCTAGAAGGATCGTTGCAGAGAGCAGATTTTAGAGACTGAGGTGCAGAGAGACTGTTACAGAGAGAAGAGTTTAGAGACTTAGGTACAGAAGGACAGTTACAGAGAGCAGAGTTTGGAGACTGGTATGCAGAAGGAGTGTTACAGAGAGCAGAGGTTGGAGACTGGGATTCAGATGGATCTTACAGAGAGCAGAGTTTGAAGACTGGGGTGCAAAAGCAACGTTGCAGAGAGCAGATGTTGGAGACTGGGATGGAGAAGAATCGTTGCAGAGAGAATAGATTGGAGACTGGAGTGCATAAGGATTTTACAGAGAGCAGAGGTTCTTGACTAGGTTGCAGAAGGACTGTTGCCGAGAGCAGGAGTTGGAGACTGGGGTGGAGAAAAATCATTACCGAGAGAAGAGGTTGGAGACTGCGGTTCTGAAGGCCTGTTACAGAGAGCAGATTCGAGACTGGGTTGCAAAAATCCTGATATAGAGAGCAGAGGTTGGAAACTATTCTGCAGAAGGACTGTTACAGAGAGCAGAGTTTGGAGACTGGGTTGCAGAAGGGTCTAAAAGAGAGCAGAGGTAGGAGACTGAGGTGCAGAAGGATCGTTGCAGAGAGCAGATTTTTTAGACTGAGTTGCTGAAGGACTGTTGCAGAGAGCAGATGTTGGAGACTTGTGTGCAGAAGGACTGTTACAGAGAGCAGAGTGTGGAGACTGGGTTGGAGAAGGATCCTAAAGAGAGCAGAGGTTGAAGAATCATATGCAGAAAGTTGATACAGAGGGTAGATATTAAAGACTGAGGTGCAAAAGTAACGTTGCAGAATACGGAGTTTTGAGACTGAGATGCACAAGGATTGTTACAGAGAGCAGAGGTTGGAGCTTGGGGTGCAGAAGGACTGATACAGAAAGCAGAGATTAAAGTCTTGGGTGCAGAAAAACTGTTACCGAGAGCAGAGGTTGGATTCTGCAGTACAGGATGACTGTTACAGAGAGCACAGGTTGGAGACTGGGGTGCAGAAGGTCTGTAAAAGAGAGCTGATGTTGGTAACTTGGCTGCCAAAGGAAAGTTGCAGAGAGCAGATGTTGTAGAGTGGGGTAAAGAAGAACTGTTGCGGAGAGCAGAGGTTGGAGACTGCGTTGCAGAAATATTGTTACAGAGAGCAGAGGTTGGAGACAGCGGTGCAGAAGGATCTTACAGAGGGCAGAATTTGGAGACTAAGGTGCAGACGGACTGTTAAAGAGAGCAGAGGTTGGAGACTGAGGTGTAGATGGACTGTTACAGAGAGCAGAAGTAGGAGACTGGGGTGCAGAAGATTCGTTCAAGACAGCAGAGTTCTCAGGCTGAGGTGAGAAGGACTGTTACAGAGAGCATATGCTGGAGACTGGGGTGCAGAAGGACTGTTGCAGAGAGAAGAGGTTGGAGACTGGGTTGTAGAAGGACTGTTACAGAGAGCCGAGTTTGGAGATTCAGGTGCAGAAAAACTGTTACAGGAAGCAGAGTTTGGAAATTGGGATGCAGAAGGACCGTGAAAGAGAGAAGAGGTTGAATACTGCGGTATAGGACTGTTACCAATAGCAGAGGTTTGAGACTGGGGTGCAGAAGGACTGTTACAGAGAGCAGAGTTTGGAGACTGAGGTGTAGAAGGAGTGTTACAGAGAGCAGAGTTTGGAGTCTGATGTGCAGAAGGACTTTTACAGAAAGCAGAGGTTGGAAACTGGGGTGTAGAAGGACCATTACAGAGAGCAGAGTTTGGAGACTGTGGTATAGAAGGACTGTTACTCAGAGCAGATCTCGGAGACTGGGGAGGAGAAGGACTGTTGCAGAGGAAAGAAGTTGGAGACTGAGGTGGACAAGGAATATTATAGAGAGCAGTGTTTAGTAACTGGAATGCAGAAGGATCTTACAGAGAGAAGAGGTTGGAGACTGTGGTGCAGAAGACTGTTGCACAGAGCAGAAGTTGGAGACTGGGGTCCAGATGGATCGTTGCAGAGAGCAGATTTTAGAGACTGAGGTTCAGAAGGAAAGTTACAGAGATCAGAGTTTGGAGACTGTTTTGCAGAAGGAGTGTTACAGAGAGCACAGGTTGGAGACTGGTGTTCAGATGGATCTTACAAAGAGCAGAGTTTAGATACTGGGTTGCAAAAGGACTGTTGCAGAGAGCAGATGTTGGAGACTGGAATGGACAAAAATCGTTGCAGAGAGAAGAGGTTGAATACTGGAGTGCATAAGGATCTTACAGAGTGCAGAGTTTGGTGACTAGGGTGCAAGAATGTTGCCGAGAGCAGAGGTTGAAGACTGGGGTGGAGAAAAATCATTGCACAGAGAAGAGGTTGGAGACTGGGGTTCTGAAGGCCTGTTACAGAGAGCAGAGGTTCGAGACTGGGTTGTAAAATTCCTGTTACAGAGAGCAGAGGTTGGAAACTATTCTGCAGAAAAACTGTTACAGAGAGCAGAGTTTGAAGACTGGGTTGCAGAAGGGTCTTACAGAGAGAAGAGGTAGTAGACTGAGGTACAGAAGGATCGTTGCAGAGAGAAGAGTTTTTAGACTGAGTTGCTGAAGGACTCTTGCAGAGAGCAGATGTTGGAGAGTGGTGTGTAATAGGATTGTTGCAGAGAGCAGAGGTTGGAGACTGGGGTGAAGAAGGATCGGTGTAGAGAGCAGAGGTTGGAGACTGGTGTCCAGAAGGACTGAAACAGAGAGCAGAGTTTGGAGACTGGGTTGGAGAAGGATCTTACAGAGAGCAGAGGTTAAAGAATCAGGTGCAGAAAGACTGTTACAGAGAGTAGATGTTGGAGAATGGGGTGAAGAAGGAGTGATACAGAAAGCAGAGATTGGAGTCTGGGGTGCAGAAAGACCGTTACAGAGAGCAGAGGTTGGATTCTGCAGTACAAGAGGACTGCTACAGAGAGCAGAGTTTGGAAACTGGGGTGTAGAAGTACTGTAAAAGAGAGCTGATGTTGGTAACTAGGGTGCCGAAGGATTGTTGCAGAGAGCAGAGTTTGGGACTGGGGTTCACAAGAACTGTTGCGAAGATCAGATGTTGGAGACTGGGGTGCAGAAGGACTGTTACAGAGAGCAGAGGTTGGAGACTGGGGTGCAGTAGGATCATTCCAGAGAACAGAGGTTAAAGACTGGGTTGCAGAAGGATCGTTGCAGAGAGGAGAGGTTAGAGACTTGCGTGCAAAAGGCCTGTTACAGAGAGGAGAGGTTGAAGACTGGGGTGCATAAGAACTGGTAAAGAGACTAGATTTTGAAGACTGGGGAGCTGAAGGATCTGACAGACAGCAGAGGTTGTAGACTAAAGTGCAGGTGGACTGTTACAGAGAGCAGTGTTTGGAGACTGGGGCGCAGAAGGATCGTGGAGAGCAGAGGTTTCAGACTGAGGTGCAGAAGGACTGTTACAGAAAGCAGAGGTGGTAAATCGGGGTGCAGAAGGACCGTTACAGAGAGCAGAGGTTGGAGACTACAGTATAGAAGGACTGTTACAGAGAGCAGAGGTGGGAGACTTGGGTTCAGAAGGACTGTTACAGAAAGCACAGGTTGGAGACTGAGGTGAAGAAGGATAGATACAGAGAGTAGAGGTTGAAGACTGGGGTTCAGAAGGACTGATACAGAAAGCAGAGGTTGGAGACTGGGGTGCAGAAGGACCTTTACAAAGAACAGAGTTTGGTGAATGCGGTACAGAAAGACTGTTACCGAGAGAAGATATTGGAGACTAGAGAGCAGAAGGACTTTTGCAGAGGACAGAGTTTGGAGACTGTGGTGCTGCAGGACCCTTGCAGAAAGCCTAGGTTGGCGACTAGGGTGGAGAAGGAATGTTAGAAAGAGCAGAGTTTGGAAACTGGAGTGCAGAAAGATCTTACAGAGAGAATAGATTGGAGACTGTGTTGCAGAAGGACTGTTGGAGAGAGCAGACGTTGGAGACTGGGGTCAAGAATGATCGTTGCAGAGAGCAGAGTTTGCAGACTGGGATGCAGAAGGCTGTTGCGGACAGCAAAGTTTGGATACTGAGGTGCAGAAGGACTGTTACAGAGAGCAGATGTTGGAGACTGGTGTTCAGATGGATATTAAAGAGAGCAGAGGTCGAAGACTGAGGCGCAGAAGGATTTTAACAGACAGCAGAGGTAGGAGACTGGGGTGCAGGAGGTTCGTTTCAGACAACAGAGTTTTCAGACTGTGGTGCAAAAGGACTGTTCCAGAGACAAGATGTTGGAGACTGGGGTGTAGAAAGACTGTTGCAGAGAGCAGAGGTTGGAGACTGGGGTTAAGAATGATCTTTGCAGAGAGAAGTGATTGAAGACTGGTGTGCAGAAGGAATGTTACAGGGAGCAGAGTTGGGAGACTGGGTTGGCGAAGGATCCCACAGAGAGCAGAGATTGGAGATTGAAGTGAAGAAGTAATGTTACAGAGTGTATAGGTTGGAGACTGAGGTGCAGAAGGACTGTTGCAGAGAACAGTTTGCAGACTGAGGTGCAGAAAGATTGTTACAGTTAGCAGAGTTTGGAGACTTGGGTGCAGAATGACTGTTGCAGAGAGCAGAGGTTGGAGACTGAAGTGCAGAAGGACTGTTTCAGAGAGCAGATTTTGGAGACTGGGGTGCAGAAGGCCTGTTACAGAAAGCAGAGTCTCTAGTATCGGGTAAAGAAAGAACGTTACAGAGAGTAGAGGCTGGAGAATGCAGTACAGAAGGATTGTTGCAGAGAGCAGAATTTAGAGACTGGGGTGCAGAAGTCCTGTTACATAGAACAGAGTTTGGAGACTTGGGTGCAGAAGGATCGTTGCAAATAGCAGATCTTGGAGACAGGGGTGCAGAAGGATCTTACAGAGTGAAGAAGTTGGAGACTGGGTTGCAGAAGTATTCTACAGAGAGCAGAGTTGGGAGAATGAGGTTCAGAAGGACTGTTACAGGTAGCAGAGTTAGGAGACTGGAGTGCAGAAAGTTCGTTGAAGACAGCAGAGTTTTCAGACTGAGGTGCAGAAGGACTGTTGCAGAGAGCAGTTGTTGGAGACTGGGGTGCAGAAGGACTGTTGCAAAGAGCAAAGGTTGGAGACTGGGGTTAAGAGGGATGGTTGCAGAGAGCAGAGGTTAAAGACTGGTGTTCATAAGGACTGTTACAGAGAGCAGATTTTGGAGACTGGGTTTTAGAAGGATACTACAGAGAGCAGAGGTTGGCGAGTGAAGTGAAGAACGACTGTTGCAGAGAGCAGAGGTTGGAGACTGAGGTACAGAAGTCCTGTTACAGAGAGAAGAGGTTGGAGCCTTGGATGCAGAAGGACTGTTGCAGAGAGCAGAGGTTGGATACTGGGGTGAAGATGGATCTTACAGAGAGAAGAATTTGGAGACTGAGGTGCAGAAGGACTGTTGTGGAGATCAGAGGTAGGAGACTGGGGTGCAGTAGGATCATTGCTGAGAGGAGAGGTTGGAGACTGGGATGCGGAAGGATCTTTGCAGAGAGCAGATTTTGGAGACTGGCGTCCAGAAGGCCTGTTATTGAAAGGAGAGTTTGGAGACTGGGGTGCAGAAGGACTGATAGAGAGCAAAGTTTTGAGACTGGTGTTCAGAAGGACTGATACAAAAAGCAAAGTCTGGAAACTGGGTTGCTGAAGGACTGTTACAGAGAGCAGATGTTGGAGACTGGGGAGCCGAAGGACTGTAGCAGAGGCCAGAGGTTGGAAACTGGGGTGCTGCAGGACACTTGAAGAAAGCAGAGGTTAAAGTTTGGTTTGGAGAAGGAATGTTACAGAGAGCAGAGTTTGGAAACTGGAGTGCAGAAGGATCTTACAGAGAGCAGAGGTAGGAGACTGGGGTGGAGAAGGACTGTTGAGGAGAGCAGAGGTTGGAGACTGGAGTGCAGAAGGACTGTTACAGAGAGCAGAGGTAGGAGACTGAGGTGCAGAAGGACTGTTGCAGAGAGCAGACGTTGGAGATTGGGCTGCAGAAGGACTGTTGCAGAGAGAAGAGGTTGGAGACTTGGCTGCAGAAGGAATGTTGCAGAGAGCAGATGTTGGAGACTGTGCTGCAGAAGGAATATTTCAGATAACAGAGTTTGGAGACTGGGCTGCAGAAGGACTGTTATAGTAAACAGAGGTTGGAGACTGGGGTTAAGATGGATCTTACAGAGAGCAGAGTTTGGAGAGTGTGGTGCAGAAGGACTCTTCCAGAGAGCAGAGTTTGGAGACTGGGGTCCAGAAGGATTGTTGCAGAGAGCAGAGTTTGAAGACTGGGGTGCAGAAGTACGGTTGCAGAGAGCAGAGGTAGGACACTGGGGTGCAGAAGGACTGGTGAGGAGAGCAGAGGTTGGAGACTGGAGTGCAGAAGGACTGTTACAGAGAGCAGAGGTAGGAAACTGAGGTGCAGAAGGACTGTTGCAGTGAGCAGACATTGGAGATTGGTCTGCAGAAGAACTGTTGCAGAGAGAAGAGGTTAAAGACTGGGCTGCAGAAGGACTTTTGCAGAGAGCAGATGTTGGGGACTGTGCTGCAGAAGGAATGTTATAGAGAACAGAGGTTGGAGACTAGGCTTTAGAAGGATTGTTACAGAAAACAGAAGTTGGAGACTGGGGTTCAGATGGATCTTACAGAGAGCAGAGTTTGGAGACTGGGGTGAAAAAGGACTGTTGCAGAGAGCAGAGGTTGGATACTGGGGTGTAGAAGAATCGTTGCAAAGAGAAGAGGTTGGAGAATGGGGTGCAGAAGTCCTGTTTCAGAGAGCAGAGATTGGAGACTGGCTTGCAAAAGTGCTGTTACAGAGAGCAGAGTTTGGAGACTGTTGTGCAGAAGGAGTGTTACAGAGTGAAGAGTTTAAAGACTGGGTTGTAGAAGGATCTTACCGAGAGCAGAGTTAGGAGAATGAGATGCAAAGGACTGTTACAGAGAGCAGAAGTAGGAGACTGGGGTGCAGAAGGGTCTTTGCAGAGAGCAGAGTTTTAAGACTGAGGGGAAGAAGGGCTGTTGCAGAGAGTAGATGTTGAAGACTGGTGCAGAAGTACTGTTGCAGACAGCATAGGTTGGAGACTTTGGTGAAGAAGGATCGTTGCAGAGAGCAGAGTTTTGAGACTGGGTCGCTGAAGAATCTTACACAGGGCAGTGTTTGGAGACTAGGTGCAGGTGGACTGTTACAGAGAGCAGTGTTTGGATACTAGGGTGCAGAAGGATCGTGCAGAGAGCAGAGGTTTCAGACTGAGGTGCAGAAGGACTGTTACAGAGAGAAGAGGTTGGAGACTGAGGTGAAGAAGGACTGTAACCGAAAGAAGTGGTTGGAAATTAGGGTGCAGAAAGACCATAACAAAGACCAGAGTTTGGAGACTTCGGTATAGAAAAACTGTAACAGAGAGCAGAAGATGGAGACTGTGGTGCAGAAGGATAGATACAGAGAGCCGAGGTTTGAGACTGGGGTTCAGAAGGACCGTTACGGAGAGCAGAGGTTGGAGACTTGGGTGGATAAGGGCTGTTGCAGAGAGCAGAGGTTGGAGACTGGGGTCCAGAAGGACTGTTGCAGAGAGCAGAGTTTTTAGACTGGAGTGCAGAAAGACTGTTGCGGAGAGCAGAGGTTAGTGACTGACGTGCAGAAGTCTTGATACATAGAGAAGAGGTTGGAGACTGAGGGGCAAAAGGATTGTTACAGAGAGCAGAGATTGCAGACTGGGGTGCAGAAGGTCTGTAGCAGAAAGCAGAGGTTGGAGACTGGGGTGGAGAAGGACTGTTGCAGAGAGCAGAGTTTGGAGACTGGGGTGCAGAAGGACTGTTGTAGGGAGCAGAGGTTGGATACTGGGGTGCAGAAGGACTGTTGCAGAGAGCAGAGGTTGGAGACTGAAGTGCAAAATCCTGTTACATCGAGCAGAGGTTGGACACTGGGGTGCAGAAGTATCGTTGAAATAAGCAGAGCTTGGAGACAGGGGTGCAGAAAGATCATACAGAGAGCAGAATTTAAAGACTGAGTTACAGAAGGACTGTTGCAGTGATCAGAGGTTGGAGACTTGGGTGCAGTAGGATCATTGTAGAGAGCAGAGTTTCTAGACTGGGGTGCAGAAGGATCGTTGCAGAGAGAAGATGTTGGAGAATGGGGTGCAGAAGGCCTGCTACAGAGAGCAGAGTTTTGAGACTGGCGTGCAGAAGACCTGTTACAGAGAGGAGAGTTTGGAGACTGGGGTGCAGAAGGACTGTTATAGAGAGCAGAGTTTGGAGACTGAGTTCCTGAAAGATCTTACAGAGAGCAGAGGTTGGAGACTGAGGTGCAGGTGGACTGTTACAGAGAGCAGTGGTTGGAGACTTGTGTGCAGAAGGACTGTTGCTTAGAGCAGAGGTTGGATACTGAGGCGTAGAAGGATTGTTACAGAGAGGAGAATTTGGAGACTCAATTGCAGAAGGACTGTTACAGAAAGCAGAGGTTCAAAATTGTTCTGCAGAAGGACCATTACAGAGAGCAGAGGTTGGAGACTGAGGTATAGGTTTGTTACCGAGAGCAGAGGTTGAAGACTGGGCTGCAGAAGGACTCTTACATAGAGCACAGGTTAAAGACTGAGGTGCAGAAGGATAGACACAGAGAACAGAGGTTGGAGACTGGGGTTCAGACAGACTGATACAGAAAGCAGAGATGGAGACTGGGGTGTAGAAGGATCGTTACAAAGAGCAGAGGTTGGAGACTGCGCTACAGAAGGACTGTTACAGAGAGCAGATCTCGGAGTCTGGGTAGCAGAAAAACTGTTGAAGAGGATAGAGGGAGGAGACTGGGGTGGGGAAGGAATGTTACAGAGAGCAGAGTTGGGAAACTGGAGTGCAGAAAGATCTTACAGAGAGCAGAGGTTGGAGACTGTGATGCAGAAGGACTATTGCAAAGAGCAGACATTGGAGACTGGGTTCCAGTAGGATGGTTCAAGAGGGCAGATTTTAGAAACTGGGGTGCAGAAGGACTGTTACACGGAGCAAAGGTTGAAGACTGAGGTGCAGAAGGACTGTTAGAGAGAGCAGAGTTTGGAGCCTGGGGTGCAGAAGGACTGTTACAGACAGTAGAGTTTGGAGACTAGAGTTCAGATGGATCTTACAGAGAGCAGAGTTTGGAGACTGGGGTTCAAAAGGACTGTTGCAGAGACCAGATGTTGGAGACTGGGGTGGAGAAGAATCGTTGCAGAGAGCCGAGGTCGGAGACTGGGGTGCAGAAGCCCTGTTACAGAGAGCAGAGTTTGGAGACTGGGGTGCAGAAGGCCTGCTACAGAGAGAAGAGTTTGGAGACTGGCGTGCAGAAGGCCTGTTACAGAGAGGAGAGTTGGGAGACTGGGGTGAAGAAGGACAGTTATAGAGAGCAGAGTTTGGAGACTGGGTTGCTGAAGGTTCTTACAGAGAGCAGAGGTTGAAGATTGTGGTGCAGGTGGACTGTTACAGAGAGCAGTGTTTGTAGACTGGGCTGCAGAAGGATCGTGAAGAGAGCAGAGGTGTCAGACTGAGGTTCAGTAGGACTGTTACAGAGAACAGAAGTTGGAGACTGAGGTGTAGAAGCACTCTTACGGAGAGCAGAGTTTAGAGACTGAGGTGCAGAAGGACTGTTACAGAAAGCCGAGGTTGGAAATTGGGGTGCAGATGGACCGTTACAGAGACCAGAGGTTGGAGACTGCGGTATAGAAAAACTGTTACAGAGAGCAGAGTTTGGAGACTGGGCTGCAGAAGGAATGTTACAGAGAGCACAGGTTGGAGACTGAAGTGCAGAAGGATAGATACAGAGAGCAGGGGTTTGAGACTGAGGTTCAAAAGGACTGATACAGAAAGCAGAGTTTGGATACTGGGGTGTTGAAAGACCCTTACAAAGAGCAGATGTTGGAGACTGGGGAGCACAATGACTGTTGCAGAGGACAGAGGTTGGAGACTGGGGTGCCGCAGGACACGTGCAGAAGGCAGAGGTTAAAGAATGGTGTGAAGAAGGAATGTTACAGAGAGAAAATTTTGGAAACTGGAGTTCAGAAGGATCTTACAGAGAGCAGAGTTTGGAGACTGTGGTGCAGAAGGATTGTTACAGAGAGCAGAGTTTGGAAACTGGGGTCCAGAAGGATCGGTGCAGAGAGGAGAGTTTGGAGATTGGGGTGCGGAAGGACTTATGCAGAGAGCAGAGGTATGAAACTGGGGTGCAGAAGGACTTTTGCAGAGAGCAGAGGTTGGAGACTGGAGTGCAGAAAGACTGTTGCAGAGAGAAGAGGTTGGAGTCTGATTTGCAGAAAGACTCTTACAGAGAGCAGAGTTTGGAGACTGGGGTGCCGAAGGACTGTTACAGAGACCAGAGTTTGGAGACCGCGGAACAGAAGGACTGTTACAGAGAGCAGAGGTTGGATACTGAGGTTCAGATGGACTGTTACAGAGAACAGAGGTTGGACACTGGGGTGCCGCAGGACCCTGCAGAAAGCAGAGGTTAGAGACTACAATGGAGAAGGCATGTTAGAGAGAGCAGATTTTGTAAACTGGAGTGCAGAAAGATCTTACAGAGAGCAGCGGTTGGAGACTGTGGTGCAGAAGGGCTGTTGCAGAGAGTAGAGTTTTGCGACTAGGGTCCAGAGGATCGTTGCAGAGAGCAGAGGTTGGAGACTGGGGTGCAGAAACACTGTTGCAGAGAGCAGAGGTTGGAGACTGCGGTGCAGAAGGATTGTTGCAGAGAGCAGAGGTTGGAGACTGGAGTACAGAAGGACTGTTGCAGAGAGCAGAGATTGGAGACTGAAGTGCAGAAACACTCTTAGAAAGAGCAGAATTTGGATACTGGAGTGCAGAAGGACTGATAAAGAAAGCAGAGGTTGGATTCTGGTGTGCAGAAAGACCATTACAGAGAGCAGAGGTTGGAGACTGCAGTACAGAAGGACTTTTGCAGAGAGCAGTGTTTGGAGACTGGGGTTCAGAAAGATTGTTACATAGAGCAGAGGTTGGATACTGAGGTGCAGAAGTCCTGTTACATAGAGCAGAGGTTGGTGACTGTGGTGCAGATGGATCGTTGCAAGGAGGAGACTTGGAGACAGGGGTGCAGAAGGATCTTACAGAGAGTAGAAGTTTGAGACTGAGGTGCAGAAGGACTGTTGCAAAGATGAGACGTTGGAGACTGGGGTGCAGTAGGATCATTGCTGAGAACAGAGGTTGGAGACTGGGGTGCAGAAGGTCTGCTACAGAAAGCAGAGTTTGGAGACTGGCGTGCAGAAGGTCTATTTCAGAGAGAAAATGTTGGAAACTCGGGTGCAGAAAGACTGTTATAGAGAGCAGAGTTTGGAGACTGGGTTGCTGAAGGATCTTACAGAGAGCAGAGGTTGTCGACTGAGGTGCAGAAGGACAGTTGCAGAGAGCAGATGTTGGAGACTGAGGTGCAGAAGGACTGTTACAGAGAGCAGAGTTTGGAGACTCAGGTGCAGAAGGACTGTTACAGGAAGCAGAGTTTGGAAATTGGGGTGCAGAAGAAACTTTACAGAGAGCAGAGGTTGGAGACTGTGGTTTAGGACTGTTACCGAGAGCAGAGGTTGGAGACTGGGGTGCAGAAGGACTCTTACATAGAGCACAGGTTGGAGACTGGGTGGCAGAAGTCCTGGTACAGAGAGCAGAGTTTGGAGACTGTTGTGCAGAAGGACTGTTACAGAGTGCAGAGTTTAAAGACTGGGTTGCAGAAGAATCTTACAGAGAGCAGAGTTGGGAGACTGAGGTGCAGAAGGACTGTTACAGAGAGCAGAGGTAGGAGACTGGGATGCAGAACGGTCGTTGCAGAGAGCAGAGTTTTCAGACTGAGGTACAGAAGAACTGTTGTAGAGAGCAGATGTTGGAGACTGGAGTGCAGAAGAACTGTTGCAGATACCAGATGTTGGAGACTGGGGTGCAGAAGGACTGATAAAGAAAGCAGAGGTTGGAGACTGGGGTGCAGAACGACCGTTACAGAGAGGAGACTTTGGAGACTGCAATACAGGAGGACTGTTACAGAGAGAAGAGGTTGGAGACTGGGGTGGAGAAGAAGTGTTTCAGAGTGCAGATGATGGATACTGGTGTGCAGAAGAACTGTTGCAGAGAGCAGATTTTGGAGACTGAGGTGCAGAAGTACTGTCGCAGAGACCAGAAGTTGGAGACTGAGGTGCAGAAAGAATGTTACAGATAGCAAAGTTTGAAGACTGGGGTGCAGAATTACTGATAGAGAAAGCAGAGGTTGAGGCTGGGGTGCAGAAGGACCTATACAGAGAGCAGAAGTTGGAGACTGTGGTTAAGAAGGACTGTTGCAGAGAGCAGAGGTTAGAGAATGGGGAGCAGAATTAAGGTTGCAGAGTTCAGAGGTTGGAGACAGAGGTGCAGAAGGACTGTTACAGAGAGCAGAGTTTGGAAACCCTGTTGTAGAAAGACTGATACAGAAAGAAGAGGTTTGAGACTCTGGTGCAGAAGGACTGTTACAGAGAGCAGAGGTTGGAGACTTTGGTATAGAAGGACTGTTACAGAGAGCAAAGGTTAGAGACTGGTGTGCAGAAGGACTGTTGCAGAAAGCACAGGTTGGAGACTGAGTGCAGAAGGATAGATACAGAAAGCAGAGGTTGGAGATTGGTATTCGGAAGGACTGATTAAAAAATCAGAGGTTGGAGACTGGGTTGCAGAAGGTCCGTTACACAGAGCAGAGGTTGGAGACTGCGGTACATAAAGACTGTTACAGAGAGCAGAGGATGGAGACTGTGGTGCAGAAGACTGTTACACAGAGCAGAGATTGGAGACTGGGGAGTAGAAGGACTGTTGCAGAGAACAGAGGATGGAGACTGGCTTGCAGCAGGACCGTTGAAGAATGCAGACTTTGGAGACTGGGTTGGAAAAGGAATGTTACAGAAAGCAGAGTTTAGAAAGTGGGGTGCAGAAGGACCTTACAGAGAGCAGAGTTTAGAATCTGGGGTGCAGAAGGACCTTACAGAGAGCACAGGTTGGAGAAAGGGGTGCAGAAGGACTGTTGAGGAGACTTTGGAGACTGGGGTGCAGAAGGATCGTTGCAGAGAGCAGAGTTTGGAGACTGAGGTGCAAAAAGACTGTTACAGAGCGTAGAAGTTGGAGATTAGGATGTAAAAGGCCTGTTACAGAGAGCAGAGTTTGGATACTGGGGTGCAGAAGAACTGTTACAGAGAGCAGAGTTGTTAGACAAGGTTACAGAATGATCTTACAGAGAGCAGAGATTGTTGACCGAGGTGCAGCAGGAGTGTTACAGAGAGCAGAGTTTGGAGACTGGGGTGCAGAAGGCCTTTTACGGAGAGCAGAGTTTGGAGAACGGCTCCAGAAGGACTGTTACAGATGGAAGAGTTTGGAGACTGGTTTGCAGAAAAATCTTACAGAGAGCAGATGTTGGAGACTGATGTGCAGAAGGACTGTTGCAGAGAGCAGGTTTTGGAGACTGGGGTACAGAAGGATCGTTGTAGAGAGCAGAGGTTTGATACTGAGCTGCCGAATAACTGTTACACAGAGCAGAGTTTTTAGACAAGGTTGCAGAAGGATCTTACAGGGAGCAGAGATTGTAGACCAAGGTGCAGGAAGACTGTTACAGACAGCATATTTTGGAGACTGGGGTGCACAAGGATCGTTGCATTCAGCAGAGTTTCCAGACTGAGGTGCCGAAGGACTGTTGCTGAGAGGAGATGTTGGAGACTTGGGTGCAGAAGGACTGTTGCAGAGAGCAGATGTTGGAGACTGGGATGCAGAAGGATCCTTGCAGAGAGCAGAGTTTGGACACTGGGGTGCAGAAGGACTGTTAAACAGAGAAAAGGTTTAAGACTGGGGTGTAGAAAGACTGTTGCAGAGAGAAGAGTTAGGAGACTTGGGTGCAGAAGGACTGTTGCAGAGAGCAGAATTTGGAGACTGAGATGCAGAAGGACTGTTACAGAGAGCAGAGTCTGGAGGCTCTGGTGCAGAAGAACCGTTTCAGAAAGCAGATTTTGGAGACTAGGGTAAAGAAGGACTGTTGCAGAGAGCAGATGTTTTAGACTGTGGTTCAGAAGAACTGTAGTAGAGAGCAGAGGTTAGAGAACAGGGTGCAGACGTAAGGTTGCAGAGAGCAGAGGTTGGAGACTGAAGTGCAGAAGGACTGTTACAGAGAGCAGAAGTTGGAAACAGTGGTGCAGAAGGACTGATAAAGAAAGCAGAAGTTTGAGACTGGGGTGCAGAAGGAACATTACAGAGAGCAGAGGTTGAAGACTGTGGTACAGAAGGACTGTTACAGAGAGCAGAATTTAGAGACTGGGGAGCAGAAGAACTGTTTTCTAGAAAAGAGTTTGGATACTTGGGTGCAGCAGGACCAGTGTGGAATCCAGAGGTTGGAGACTGTGGTGGAAAAGGAATGTTACAGAGAGCAGAGTTTGAAAACTGGGATGCAGAGGAATCTTACAGAGAGCAGAGGTTGGAGACAGGGGTGCAGAAGGACTGTTGAGGAGTGGAGACGTTTGAGACTGGGTTGCAAAGGATTGTTGCAGAGAGCAAAAGATGGAGACTGAGGTGCAAAAAGACTGTTACAGAGAGTAGAGGTTGGAGACTGGGGTGCAAAAGGCCTGTTACAGAGAGCAGAGTTTGGAATCTGGGGTGCGGAATAACTGTTACAGAGAGGAGAGTTTTTAGACAAGGTTTCAGAAGGATCTTACAGAGAGCAGAGATTGTAGACCGAGGTGCAGCAAGACTGTTACAGAGAGCAGAGGTTGGACACTGGGGTGCAGAAGGACTGTTACACAGAACAGATGTTGGAGACTGGGGTGAAGAAGGACTGTTGCAGGGAGCAGGTGTTGGAGACTTATGTGCAGAAGGACTGTTGCAGATAGCAGATGTTGGAGACTGGGGTGCAGAAGACTGATACAGAAAGCAGAGGTTGGAGACTGGGGTGCAGGAGGACCGTTACAGAGAGCAGAGTTTGGAGACTGCAATACAGGAGGACTGTAGCAGAGAGAAGAGGTCTGAGACTGGAGTGGAGAACAACTGTTTCAGAGTGCAGATATTGGAGACTGGGGTGCAGAAGAAGTGTTGCATAGAGCAGAGTTTGGAGACGGTGGTGCAGAAGAACTATCATAGATCACAGAAGTTGAAGACCGAGTTGCAGAAAGAATGTTACAGAGAGCAAATGTTGGTGACTGGGGTGCAGAATTACTAATAAAAAAAGCAGAGGTTTAAGACTGGGGTGCAGAAGGACCTTTAGAGAGAGCAGAGGTGGGAGGCTGCAGTACAGAAGGAATGTTACACAGAGCAGAGTTTGGAGACTTGGGTACAGAAGGACTGTTGCAGAGAGCAGATGTTGTAGACTGTGGTTCAGAAGAACTGTAGTAGAGAGCAGAGGTTAGAGATTGGGGTGCAGAAGTAAGGTAGCAGAGAGCAGAGGTTGGAAGCAGTGGTGCAGAAGGACTGATACAGAAAGCAGAGGTTTGAGACTGGGGTGCAGAAGGAATGTTACAGAGAGCAGAGGTTGAAGACTGCGGTAAAGGAGGACTGTTACAGAGAGCAGATTTTGGAGACTGGGGAGAAGAAGAACTGTTGCAGAGAACAGAGTTTGGAGACTGGGGTGCCTCAGGACCTGTGCAGAATTCAGAGGTTTTAGACTGTGGTGGAAAAGAAATGTTACAGAGAGCAGAGTTTGAAAACTGGGATGCAGAAGGATTTTACAGAGAGTTTGGAGACAGGGGTGCAGACGGAATTTGAGGAGAGCAGTGGTTGGATACTGAGATGCAAAAAGACTGTTACAGAGAGTAGAGGTTGGAGATTGGGGTGCACAAGGCCTGTTACAGACAGCAGAGGTTGGAATCTGTGGTGCAGAATAACTGTTACAGAGCAGAGTTTATTGACAAGGTTGCAGAAGGATCTTACAGAGAGCAGAGATTTTAGACCTATGTGCAGCAGGAATGTTACAGAGAGCAGAGGTTGGAGACTGGGGTGCAGAAGGCATGTTACAGAGAGGAGAGTTTGGAAAAGGGGTGCAGAAGGACTGTTAGAGAGGGCAGAGTTGGGAGACTGGATTGCAGAAGGATCTTAAATACAGCAGATGTTGGAGTCTGGGGTGCAGAAGGATTGTTGCAGAGAGCAAAATTTTCAGACTGAGGTGAAGAAGGACTGTTGCAGAGAGCAGATGTTTGAGACTGGGGTGCAGAAGTATCGATACAGAGAGCAGAAGTTGGAGAATGGGGTTTAGAAGGACTTCTACAGAGAGCAGAGTTTGGAGACTAGGGTGCAGAAGGCCTGTTACAGAGAGCAGAGTTTTGAGACTGGGGTGCAAAATAACTGTTACAGAGCACAGAGTTTTGAGACTGGGTTTAAAAGGATCTTACAGAGAGCAGAGGTTTGAGACTGAGGTGCAGAAGGACTGTTGCAGAGAGCAGATGTTGGTGACTGCAGTACAGAAGAACTTTTGCAGAGAGCAGAGGTTGGAGACTAGGGTACACAAGGACTTTTTCAGAGAGCAGATTTTGGAGACTGTTGTTTAAAAGGACTGTTGCAGAGAGCAGAAGTTTGAGAATGGGGTGCAGAAGGACTTTTGCAGAGAGCAGAGGTTGGAGACTGAGGTGCAGAAGGACCTTTACAGAGAGCAGAGTTTGGAGACTGCAATACAGGAGGACTGTTAAAGAGAGCAGAGGTTGGAGACTGGAGTGGAGAAGAACTGTTTCAGAGTGCAGATGTTGGAGACTGGTGTGCAGAAGAACTGTTGCAGAGAGCAGAGGTAGGAGACTGAGATACAGAAAGACTGTTACAGAGAGCAGACTTTGGAGACTGGGGTGCAGAAGAACTGATACAGAGAGCAGAGTTTGGAGACTGGGCTGCCGAAGGCCTGTTACAGAGAGCAGAGGTTGGAGACTGGGTACAGAAGGGCTGTTACAGAGAGCAGAGTTTGGAGACTGGGTTGCAGTAGAATTTTAAGTAGAGCAGAGTTTGGAGACTGTGGTGCAGAAGGATTGTTACAGAGAGCAGAGGTTGGCGACTGGGCTGCAGTAGGATTATTGCAGAAAGCAGTGGTTGGAGATTGATGAGCAGAAGGATCGTTGCAGAGAGCAGAGTTTGGAGACTTGGGTGCAAAAGGACGGTTGCAGAGAGCACTTGTTGGAGACTGGGATGCAGAAGGACTGTTACACACAGCAGAGGTTGAAGACTGGAGTGAAGAAGGACTGTTTCAGAGAGCAGAGTTTGGAGTCTATTGTGCAGAAGGACTGTAATAGAGAGCAGATGTTGGAGACTGAGATACAGAAAAACTGTTACAGAGAGCAGATTTTTTAGACTGGGGTGCAGAAGGACTGATACAGAAAGCAGAGGTTGGAGAATGGGATGCAGAAGGACTGTTTTAGAGAGTAGAAAGTTTTAGAGAGTTAAAGACTGGGGTTCAGAAGAACTGTTGCAGAGAGCAGAAGTTGCAGACTGGGGTGAAGAAGGACTTTAACAGACATCAGAGTTTGGAGATTGAGGTGCAGAAGGATTTTACAGAGAACAGAGGTTGGAGAGTGGCATGCAGACGAACTGTTGCAAAGAGTAGAGGTTGGAGACTGGGGTGCAGTAGGACTGTTACAGAGAGCAGAGTTTGGAAACTGGGTGGCAGAAAGATCTCACATAGAGCAGATGTTGGAGACTGAGGTGCAGAAGGAATGTTACCGAGAGCAATGGTTGGGAACTGGGGTGCAGAAAGATTTTTGCAGAGAGCAGATGTTGGAGTCTGACATGCTGTAGACTCTTGCAGACAACAGAGTTTGGAGAATGGGGTGCAGATGGACCGTTGCAGAGAGCAGATGTTGGAGACTGAAGTACAGAAGGATTGTTACAGAGAGCAGAGGTTGGAGACTGGGATGAAGAAGGACTGTTATGGAGATCAGAGTTTGGAGACTTTGTTGCAGAAAGATCTTACATAAAGCAGAGGTTGGAGACTGAGGTGTAGAAGAAATGATACCCAGAGATGAGTTTGGATACTGGGGTGCAGAAAGACTGTTGCCGAGACAAGAGATTGGAGACTGTCGTGCAGAAGGACCCTTGCAGAGAGCAGAGGTTGGAGACTGGGGTGGAGAAGGAATGTTACAGAGAGCAGAGTTTGGAAACTGGGGTGTAGAAGGATCTACAAAGAGCAGAGGTTGGAGACTGAGGTTCAGAAAAACTGTTACAGAGAGCAGAGGTTAGAGACTGAGTTGCAGAAGGACTGTTACAGAAAGCAGAGTTTAGAGACTGTGGTGTACTAGGATCCTTGCAGAGATCAGAGTTTTCAGACTGATGTACAGAAGGACTGTTGCAGAGAGCAGATGTTGGAGACTGTGGTGCAGAAGGATCGTTGCAGAGAGCAGAGGCTAGAGACTGGGGTGCTGGAGGACCATTGCAGAGGTCACATTTTTGGAACTGAGGTGAAGAAGGATTGTTACAGAGAACAGAATTTGGATACTGGAGTGCAGAAAGACTCTTTCAGAGACCAGAGAATTGAAACTGGGGTTGAGAAAGACTGTGGCAGAGAGCAGAGGTTGGAGACTGGGGTGCAGAAGGACTGTTACAGAGAGCAGAGTTTGGAGATAGGGTTGCAGAAAGATCTTACTGAGAGCAGAGGTTGGAGACTGAGGTGGAACAAGACTGTTACAGAGAGCAGAGATTGGAGACTGGGGTGCTAAAGGATCGTTTCTGAGAACCGAGTTTTCAGACTGAGGTGCAGAAGGACTGTTGGAGATTAAAGAGGTTGGAGACTGGGGTGCAGAAGGATCTTTGCAGATAGCAGAAGTTTGAGACTGCGGTGCAGAAGGCCTGTTATAGAGAGCAGAGTTTGGTGAAAGGATGTAGAACGACTGTTACTGAGAGCAGAGTTTGGAGACTGGGTTGCAGAAAAATCTTACAGAGAGCAGAGGTTGGAGACTGAGGTGCAGAAGGACTCTTACAGAGAGTAGACGTTGGAGACTGAGGTGCAGAAGGACCATTGCAGAGAGCAGAGGTGGAGACAGAAGTTCAGAAGGATTGTTACAGAGAGAAGAGGTTGGAGACTGGGGTGCAGAAGGACTGTTGCAGATAGCAGAGTTGGGAGAATGGGGTGAAGAAGGACTGTTTCAGAGTGCAGGTGTTGGAGACTTGGGTGCAGAAGGACTGTTTAAGAGAGCAGAATCTGGAGACTGAGGTGCAGAATAACTGTTACAGAGAGCAGAGTTTGGAGACTGGGGTTCAGAAGGACTGATACAGAAAGCACAGGTTGGAGACTAGGGTGCAAAGGACCGTTGCAGAGAGCAGAGTTCGGAGATTGCCACACAGAAAAACTGTTATAGAGAGCAGAGGTTGGAGAATGGTTTATAGAAGAACTGTTTCAGAGTAGAGACGTTGGAGACTGGGGTTCAGAAAACTGTTGCTGAGAGCAGAGTTTGGAGACTGTGGTGCAGAAGAACTGTCGCAGAGAGCAGATGTTGAAGACTGAGGTGCAGAAAGAACGTTACAGAGAGCAAAGTTTGGAGACTGGGGTGTAGAATTACTGATACAGAAAGCAGAGGTTGAGACTGGGGTGCAGAAGAACCATTACAGAGAGCAGAGTTTGGATACTATAGTACGGAAGGACTTCTGCAGAAAGCAGAGGTTGGAGAATGGGGTGCAGAAGGACTGTTAAAGTGAGCAGACGTTAGAGAATGGGGTGCAGAAGTAAGATTGCAGAGTTCAGAGGTTGGAGACAAAGGTGCAGAAGGACTGTTACAGAAAGTAGAGGTTGGAATCCGTGGTTCAGAAGGACTTATACAGAAAGCAGTGGTTTGAGACTGGGGTGCATAAGGACCGTTAGAGAGAGCAGAGGTTGGAGACTGCGGTACAGAAGGACTGTTACAGAGAGCAGAGGTTTGAGACTGAAAAGTAGGACTGTTACAGAGAACAGATGTTGTAGACTGGGTTGCAGCAGGCCCGTTGAGGAAAGCAGAGGTTGTAGACAGGGTTGGAGAAGAATGATACAGAGAGCAGAGTTTGGAAACTGGGGTGCAGAATGACCTTACAGAGAAAAGAGGTTGGATACTGGGGTGCAGAAGGAGTGTTAAAAAGAGGAGACATTGGAGACTGGGGTGCAGAAGGACTGTTGCAGCGAGCAGATGTTAGAGACTGGGGTGCAGAAGGACGGTTGCAGAGAGCAGAGGTTGGAGACTGAGGTTCAGAAAAACAGTTACAGAGAGCAGAGGTGGAGTCTGGGGTGCAGAAGGATCCTTGAAGAGAGCAGAAGTTGGAGACTGAGTTGCAGTAGAATCGTTGAAGAGAGCAGAGGTGGAGACTGGGCTGCAGAAGGATTGTTACAGAGAGAAGAGGTAGGAGACTGCGGTGCAGAAGGACTGTTACAGAGAGCACAGGTTGGAGACTGGGGTGCAGAAGAATGTCGCAGAAAGAAGAGGTTGGAGACTGGGGTGCAGACGGATTGTTTCAGAGAGAAGAGTTTGGAGACTAAGATGCAGAAGGATTCTAACACAGAGCAGACGTTGGAAACTGGGGTGAAGAATTATGATACAGAAAGCAGAGGTGTGAGACTGGGGTGCAGAAGGACCGTTACAGAGAGCAGAGGTTGCAGATTGGCGTGCAGAGGACTGTTTCAGAGAGCAGAGTTTGGAGACTGGGGTGCATAAGGCCTGCTACAGAGAGTAGAAGTTGAAGACTGGGTTGCAGAAGGACTGTTATAGAGAGCAGAGTTTTGAGGCTGGGTTGAAGAAGGATCTTACAGAGAGCAGTGGTTGGTGACTGTGGTGAAGAACGAATGTTACAGAGAGCAGTGATTAGAGACTGGGGTGCAGAAGGATCGTGCAGAGAGCAGAGGTTTCAGACTTAGGTGCAGAAGGACTGTAACAGAGAGAAAAGGTTGGAGACTGAGTTGCAGCAGGACTGTTACAGAGAGCAGCGTTTGGTGACTGAGGTGCAGAAGGACTGTTACAGAAAGCAGAGGTTGGAAATTGAGGTACAGTGGGACCATTACAGAGAGCAGAGGTTGAAGACTGGGGTGTAAAAGGACTGTTGCAGAGAGCAGAGGCTGGAGACTGAGGTGCAGGAGGACTGTTACAGAGTGCAGTTGTTGGAGACTGAGGTTCAGATGGATCTTATAGAGACAAGAGGTTTCAGACTGAGGTGTAGATCGACTGTTAAAGAGAGAAGAGGTCGGAGACTGAGGTGCACAAGGACTGTTACAGGGAGCAAATTTTGGAGACTGTGTTGCACAAGGATCTTACATAGAGCAGAGTTTGGAAACTGAGGCGCATTAGGACTGTTACAGAAAGCAGATGTTGAAGTCTGGGGTGCAGAAGTATTGTTGCAGAAAGCCAAATTTTCACAAGGTTCGTTGCAGAGTGCAGAAGTTGGAGACTGCAGTACAGAAGGACTGTTGCAGAGAGCAGATGTTGGAGACTAGGGTACAAAAGGACGTTTTCAGAGAGCAGATGTTGAATACTGTTTTTCAGAAGGACTGTTTCAGAGAGCAGAAGTTGAAGAATGGGTTGCAGATGGACTTTCGCAGAGAGCACAGGTTGGAGACTGAGGTTCAGATGGATGGACAAAGAAATCAGAGGTTGGAGACTGGCGTGCAAAAGTACCTCTACAGAGAGCAGAGTTTGGAGACTGCGGTACAGAAGGACTGTTACAGAGAGCAGATTTTGGAGACTGGGGAGCAGAAGGAGTGTTGCAGAGTGCAGAGGTTGGAGACTGGGGTGCAGCAGGACCTTGCAGAAAACAAAGGTTGAAGACTGGCGTGGAAAAGCAATATTACAGAGAGCAGAGTTTGGAAACTGGGGTCAGAAGGATATTTCAGAGAGCAGATGTTGGAGACTAAGGTGCAGAAGGATCGTTGCAGAGAGAAGAGTTTGGACACTGGGGTTAAGAAGGACTGTTGCAGAGAGCAGATTTTGGAGACTGAAGTGCAGAAGGACTGTTTAGAGAGCAGATGTTGGAGACTGGGGTGCAGAAGGACTCTTGCAGAGAGCAGAGGTTGAAGACTGAGGTGGAGAAGGACTGTTACACAGAACAGAGTTTGGAGACTGGGGTGCAGAAAGACTGTTGCAGAGAGCAAAGTTTTAAGAGTGACGTACATAAAGATCATTGCAGAGAGCAGAGGTGGAAACTTGGCTGCAGAAGGACTGTTACACAAAACACATGTTGCAGACTGGGTTGCAGAAGAAATTTTGCAGACAGTAGAGGTTGGAGACTGGGGTGCATAAGGACTGTTGCAGATAGCAGAGTTTGGATATTAGGTGCAGAAGGACTGTTACAGAGAGCAGAGGTTGTAGACTGGGGTGCAGAGTTCTGATACAGAAAGCAGAGGTTGAAGACTGGGGTGCAGAAGGACCGTTACAGAGAGAAGAGTTTGGAGACTGCGGTGCAGATGGATTTTTACAGAGAGCAGAGGTTGGCGACTGGGGTGCAGTAGGATTATTGCAGAGAGCAGAGGTTGGAGATTGGTGTGCAGAAGGATCGTTGCAGAGAGCAGATTTTGGAGTCTGGGATGCAGAAGGACTGTTACAAAGGGCAGAAGTTGAAGACTAGAGTGAAGAAGGACTGTTGCAGAGAGCAGAGTTTGGAGACTGGGGTGCAGAAAGACTGTAATAGAGAGCAGATGTTGGAGACTGAGATACAGCAGAACTGTTACAGAGAGCAGAGTTTGGAGACTGTGGTGCAGAAGGACTGATACAGAAAGCAGAAGTTAGAGAATGGGATGCAGAAGGACGGTTTCAGAGAGTAGATGTTAAAGAATGGGGTGCAGAAGAACTGTTGCAGAGAGCAGAAGATGGAGACTTGGGTGAAGAAGGATTGTTGCAGGGAGCAGATGTTGGAGACTGGGGTGAAGAAGGACTTTAACAGAGATCAGAGTTTGGAGATTGGAGTGCAGAAGGATCTTACAGAAAGCAGAGGTTGGAGAGTGGCATGCAGATGCACTGTTGCAAAGAACAGAGGTTGGAGACTGGGGTGCAGAAGGACTGTTACAGAGAGCAGAGTTTGGAGACTGGGTGGCAGAAGGATCTTACATACAGCAGAAGTTGGAGACTGAGGTGCAGAAGAAATGTTACTGAGAGCAATTGTTGGAGACTGGGTTGCAGAAGTATTTTTGCAGGGAGCAGAGCTTGGAGACTGACATGCTGAAGGACTCTTGCAGACAACAGAGGTTGGAGAATGGGGTACAGAAGGACCGTTGCAGAGAGCAGATGTTGGAGACTGAGGTGCAGAAAGATTGTTACAGAGAGCAGAGGTTGGAGACTGGGGAGAAGAAGGACTTTTACGGAGATGAGAGTTTGGAGACTGGGGTGCAGAAGGATCTTTCAGAGTGCAGAGGTTGGAGACTGCATTGCAGACGAACTGTTGCACAGAGCAGAGGTTTGAGACTGGGGTGCATAAGGACTGTTACAGAGAGCAAAGTTTTGAGACTTTGCAGAAATATCTTACATAAAGCAGAGGTTGGAGACTGAGGTGCAGAAGAAATGATACCCAGAGCAGAGTTTGGATACTGGAGTGTAGAAGGACTGTTGCCGAGACCAGAGGTTGGAGACTGTCGTGCATAAGGACCTTTGCAGAGAGCAGAGTTTGGAGATAGGGGTGGAGAAGGAATGTTACAGAGAGCAGAGTTGGAAACTGGGGTGTAGAAGGATCTTACAGAGAGCAGAGGTTGGAGACTGGGTTTCAGAAGGACTGTTACAGAGAGCAGAGGTTAGAGACTGAGTTGCAGAAAGACTGTTACAGAAAGCAGAGTTTAGAGACTGTGGTGCACAAGGATTTTTGCAGAGATCAGAGTTTTCAGACTGATGTACAGAAGGACTGTTGCAGAGAGCAGATGTTGGAGACTGAGGTGCAGAAGCATTGTTGCAGAGAGCAGAGGCTACAAACTGGGGTGCAGAAAGACAACTGCAGAGGTCAGAGTTTGGGAACTGAGGTGCAGAAGGATTGTTACAGAGAACAGAATTTGGATACTGGGGTGCAGAAGGACTGTTTCACAGAGCAGAGGTTGGAATCTGGGGTTTAGAAAGACTGTGAAAGAGAGCAGAGGTTGGAGACTGGGGTGCAGAAGGACTGTTACAGAGAGCAGAGTTTGGAGACAGGGTTGCAGAAGGATCTTACTGAGAGCAGAGTTTGGAGGCTGAGGTGGAACAAGACTGTTACAGAGAGAAGATTTAGGAGACTGGGGTGCAGAAGGATCGTTGCACAGAACTGAGTTTTCAGACTTAGTTGCAGAAGGACTGTTGGAGATTACATAGGTTGGAGACTTGGGTGCAGAAGGATCTTTGCAGAGAGCAGAGGTTTGAGACACGGGTTCAGAAAGACTGTTACAGAGAAAAGAGTTTGGAGACTGGGGTGCAGAAGGACCATTGCAGAAAGCAGAGTTCAGAGACTGCCATACAGGAAAACTGTTACAGAGAGCAGAGGTTTTAGAATGGTTTATATAAGAACTGTTTCAGAGTGCAGATGTTGGAGACTGGGGTTCAGAAGAACTGTTGCTGAGAGCAGAGTTTGGAAACTGGGTTGCAG
>NW_027523858.1:0-39648 GCF_052094955.1 Ictidomys tridecemlineatus | reverse complement strand
GTGAAACCTCAAAATGAAACCGGTTACTGCCAACGAACGGTTTAACCTAGAAGAACGAAAATTTGGCGAGCCAAGTGGGCTTGGTGTACTGATCATTACCTGAAAGTATCATCAAGATTGGGTGAAAAAGTGTTTGCTGAGATTTCAGGCAACTCGTAGTTTTGTGGAAGCTTGGCAGGCCCTTTCCATGAAAGTGATTCTCGCCAGTCTCTGCTTAGGGCTACATCAACAGCAAACAAACCATAGAGATAGAACTTGAAACTGCTTTACTGTTTCAAGTTTCAAAGAGCTAGCACAAACCGTGTTTGATTTAGAGTTCCAAATACATGTATCCCTATAGGAGAAAACAGAGTGAAACCTCAAAATGAAACCGGTTACTGCCAACGAACGGTTAACCTAGAAGAACGAAAATTTGGCGAGCCAAGTGGGCTTGGTGTACTGATCATTACCTGAAAGTATCATCAAGATTGGGTGAAAAAGTGTTTGCTGAGATTTCAGGCAACTCGTAGTTTTTTGGAAGCTTGGAAGGCCCTTTCCATGAAAGTGATTCTCGCCAGTCTCTGCTTAGGGCTACATCAACAGCAAACAAACCATAGAGACAGAACTTGATACTGCTTTATTGTGTCAAGTTTCAAAGAGCTAGCACAAACCGTGTTTGATTTAGAGTTCCAAATACATGTATCCCTATAGGAGAAAACAGAGTGAAACCTCAAAATGAAACCGGTTACTGCCAAGGAACGGTTTAACCTAGAAGAACGAAATTTGGCGAGCCAAGTGGGCTTGGTGTACTGATCATTACCTGAAAGTATCATCAAGATTGGGTGAAAAAGTGTTTGCTGAGATTTCAGGCAACTCGTAGTTTTTTGGAAGCTTGGCAGGCCCTTTCCATGAAAGTGATTCTCGCCAGTCTCTGCTTAGGGCTACATCAACAGCAAACAAACCATAGAGACAGAGCTTGAAACTGCTTTATTGTGTGAAGTTTCAAAGAGCTAGCACAAACCGTGTTTGATTTCGAGTTCCAAATACATGTATCCCTATAGGAGAAAACAGAGTGAAACCTCAAAATGAAACCGGTTACTGCCAACGAACGGTTTAACCTAGAAGAACGAAATTTGGCGAGCCAAGTGGGCTTGGTGTACTGATCATTACCTGAAAGTATCATCAAGATTGGGTGAAAAAGTGTTTGCTGAGATTTCAGGCAACTCGTAGTTTTTTGGAAGCTTGGCAGGCCCTTTCCATGAAAGTGATTCTCGCCAGTCTCTGCTTAGGGCTACATCAACAGCAAACAAACCATAGAGATAGAACTTGAAACTGCTTTACTGTTTCAAGTTTCAAAGAGCTAGCACAAACCGTGTTTGATTTAGAGTTCCAAATACATGTATCCCTATAGGAGAAAACAGAGTGAAACCTCAAAATGAAACCGGTTACTGCCAACGAACGGTTTAACCTAGAAGAACGAAATTTGGCGAGCCAAGTGGGCTTGGTGTACTGATCATTACCTGAAAGTATCATCAAGATTGGGTGAAAAAGTGTTTGCTGAGATTTCAGGCAACTCGTAGTTTTTTGGAAGCTTGGAAGGCCCTTTCCATGAAAGTGATTCTCGCCAGTCTCTGCTTAGGGCTACATCAACAGCAAACAAACCATAGAGACAGAACTTGATACTGCTTTATTGTGTCAAGTTTCAAAGAGCTAGCACAAACCGTGTTTGATTTAGAGTTCTAAATACATGTATCCCTATAGGAGAAAACAGAGTGAAACCTCAAAATGAAACCGGTTACTGCCAAGGAACGGTTTAACCTAGAAGAACGAAATTTGGCGAGCCAAGTGGGCTTGGTGTACTGATCATTACCTGAAAGTATCATCAAGATTGGGTGAAAAAGTGTTTGCTGAGATTTCAGGCAACTCGTAGTTTTTTGGAAGCTTGGCAGGCCCTTTCCATGAAAGTGATTCTCGCCAGTCTCTGCTTAGGGCTACATCAACAGCAAACAAACCATAGAGACAGAGCTTGAAACTGCTTTATTGTGTCAAGTTTCAAAGAGCTAGCACAAACCGTGTTTGATTTAGAGTTCCAAATACATGTATCCCTATAGGAGAAAACAGAGTGAAACCTCAAAATGAAACCGGTTACTGCCAACGAACGGTTTAACCTAGAAGAACGAAATTTGGCGAGCCAAGTGGGCTTGGTGTACTGATCATTACCTTAAAGTATCATCAAGATTGGGTGAAAAAGTGTTTGCTGAGATTTCAGGCAACTCGTAGTTTTTTGGAAGCTTGGCAGGCCCTTTCCATGAAAGTGATTCTCGCCAGTCTCTGCTTAGGGCTACATCAACAGCAAACAAACCATAGAGACAGAACTTGAAACTGCTTTATTGTGTCAAGTTTCAAAGAGCTAGCACAAACCGTGTTTGATTTAGAGTTCCAAATACATGAATCCCTATAGGAGAAAACAGAGTGAAACCTCAAAATGAAACCGGTTACTGCCAAGGAACAGTTTAACCTAGAAGAACGAAATTTGGTGAGCCAAGTGGGCTTGGTGTACTGATCATTACCTGAAAGTATCATCAAGATTGGGTGAAAAAGTGTTTGCTGAGATTTCAGGCAACTCGTAGTTTTTTGGAAGCTTGGCAGGCCCTTTCCATGAAAGTGATTCTCGCCAGTCTCTGCTTAGGGCTACATCAACAGCAAACAAACCATAGAGATAGAACTTGAAACTGCTTTACTGTTTCAAGTTTCAAAGAGCTAGCATAAACCGTGTTTGATTTAGAGTTCCAAATACATGTATCCCTATAGGAGAAAACAGAGTGAAACCTCAAAATGAAACCGGTTACTGCCAACGAACGGTTTAACCTAGAAGAACGAAATTTGGCGAGCCAAGTGGGCTTGGTGTACTGATCATTACCTGAAAGTATCATCAAGATTGGGTGAAAAAGTGTTTGCTGAGATTTCAGGCAACTCGTAGTTTTGTGGAAGCTTGGCAGGCCCTTTCCATGAAAGTGATTCTGGCCAGTCTCTGCTTAGGGCTACATCAACAGCAAACAAACCATAGAGACAGAACTTGAAACTGCTTTATTGTGTCAAGTTTCAAAGAGCTAGCACAAACCGTGTTTGATTTAGAGTTCCAAATACATGAATCCCTATAGGAGAAAACAGAGTGAAACCTCAAAATGAAACCGGTTACTGCCAACGAACGGTTTAACCTAGAAGAACGAAATTTGGCGAGCCAAGTGGGCTTGGTGTATTGATCATTACCTGAAAGTATCATCAAGATTGGGTGAAAAAGTGTTTGCTGAGATTTCAGGCAACTCGTAGTTTTTTGGAAGCTTGGCAGGCGCTTTCCATGAAAGTGATTCTCGCCAGTCTCTGCTTAGGGCTACATCAACAGCAAACAAACCATAGAGATAGAACTTGAAACTGCTTTATTATGTCAAGTTTCAAAGAGCTAGCACAAACCGTGTTTGATTTAGAGTTCCAAATACATGTATCCCTATAGGAGAAAACAGAGTGAAACCTCAAAATGAAACCGGTTACTGCCAAGGAACGGTTTAACCTAGAAGAACGAAATTTGGCGAGCCAAGTGGGCTTGGTGTACTGATCATTACCTGAAAGTATCATCAAGATTGGGTGAAAAAGTGTTTGCTGAGATTTCAGGCAACTCGTAGTTTTTTAGAAGCTTGGCAGGCCCTTTCCATGAACGTGATTCTCGCCAGTCTCTGCTTAGGGCTACATCAACAGCAAACAAACCATAGAGATAGAACTTGAAACTGCTTTATTGTGTCAAGTTTCAAAGAGCTAGCACAAATCGTGTTTGATTTAGAGTTCCAAATACATGTATCCCTATAGGAGAAAACAGAGTGAAACCTCAAAATGAAACCGGTTACTGCCAAGGAACGGTTTAACCTAGAAGAACGAAATTTGGCGAGCCAAGTGGGCTTGGTGTACTGATCATTACCTGAAAGTATCATCAAGATTGGGTGAAAAAGTGTTTGCTGAGATTTCAGGCAACTCGTAGTTTTTTGGAAGCTTGGCAGGCCCTTTCCATGAAAGTGATTCTCGCCAGTCTCTGCTTAGGGCTACATCAACAGCAAACAAACCATAGAGATAGAACTTGAAACTGCTTTACTGTTTCAAGTTTCAAAGAGCTAGCACAAACCGTGTTTGATTTAGAGTTCCAAATACATGTATCCCTATAGGAGAAAACAGAGTGAAACCTCAAAATGAAACCGGTTACTGCCAAGGAACGGTTTAACCTGGAAGAACGAAATTTGGCGAGCCAAGTGGGCTTGGTGTACTGATCATTACCTGAAAGTATCATCAAGATTGGGTGAAAAAGTGTTTGCTGAGATTTCAGGCAACTCGTAGTTTTTTGGAAGCTTGGCAGGCCCTTTCCATGAAAGTGATTCTCGCCAGTCTCTGCTTAGGGCTACATCAACAGCAAACAAACCATAGAGACAGAACTTTAAACTGCTTTATTGTGTCAAGTTTCAAAGAGCTAGCACAAACCGTGTTTGATTTCGAGTTCCAAATACATGTATCCCTATAGGAGAAAACAGAGTGAAACCTCAAAATGAAACCTGTTACTGCCAACGAACGGTTTAACCTAGAAGAACGAAATTTGGCGAGCCAAGTGGGCTTGGTGTACTGATCATTACCTGAAAGTATCATCAAGATTGGGTGAAAAAGTGTTTGCTGAGATTTCAGGCAACTCGTAGTTTTTTGGAAGCTTGGCAGGCCCTTTCCATGAAAGTGATTCTCGCCAGTCTCTGCTTAGGGCTACATCAACAGCAAACAAACCATAGAGATAGAACTTGAAACTGCTTTACTGTGTCAAGTTTCAAAGAGCTAGCACAAACCGTGTTTGATTTAGAGTTCCAAATACATGTATCCCTATAGGAGAAAACAGAGTGAAACCTCAAAATGAAACCGGTTACTGCCAAGGAACGGTTTAACCTAGAAGAACGAAATTTGGCGAGCCAAGTGGGCTTGGTGTACTGATCATTACCTGAAAGTATCATCAAGATTGGGTGAAAAAGTCTTTGCTGACATTTCAGGCAACTCGTAGTTTTTTGGAAGCTTGGCAGGCCCTTTCCATGAAAGTGATTCTCGCCAGTCTCTGCTTAGGGCTACATCAACAGCAAACAAACCATAGAGACAGAGCTTGAAACTGCTTTATTGTGTCAAGTTTCAAAGAGCTAGCACAAACCGTGTTTGATTTCGAGTTCGAAATACATGTATCCCTATAGGAGAAAACAGAGTGAAACCTCAAAATGAAACCGGTTACTGCCAACGAACGGTTTAACCTAGAAGAACGAAATTTGGCGAGCCAAGTGGGCTTGGTGTACTGATCATTACCTGAAAGTATCATCAAGATTGGGTGAAAAAGTGTTTGCTGAGATTTCAGGCAACTCGTAGTTTTTTGGAAGCTTGGCAGGCCCTTTCCATGAAAGTGATTCTCGCCAGTCTCTGCTTAGGGCTACATCAACAGCAAACAAACCATAGAGATAGAACTTGAAACTGCTTTACTGTTTCAAGTTTCAAAGAGCTAGCACAAACCGTGTTTGATTTAGAGTTCCAAATACATGTATCCCTATAGGAGAAAACAGAGTGAAACCTCAAAATGAAACCGGTTACTGCCAACGAACGGTTTAACCTAGAAGAACGAAATTTGGCGAGCCAAGTGGGCTTGGTGTACTGATCATTACCTGAAAGTATCATCAAGATTGGGTGAAAAAGTGTTTGCTGAGATTTCAGGCAACTCGTAGTTTTTTGGAAGCTTGGCAGGCCCTTTCCATGAAAGTGATTCTGGCCAGTCTCTGCTTAGGGCTACATCAACAGCAAACAAACCATAGAGACAGAACTTGAAACTGCTTTATTGTGTCAAGTTTCAAAGAGCTAGCACAAACCGTGTTTGATTTAGAGTTCCAAATACATGAATCCCTATAGGAGAAAACAGAGTGAAACCTCAAAATGAAACCGGTTACTGCCAACGAACGGTTTAACCTAGAAGAACGAAATTTGGCGAGCCAAGTGGGCTTGGTGTATTGATCATTACCTGAAAGTATCATCAAGATTGGGTGAAAAAGTGTTTGCTGAGATTTCAGGCAACTCGTAGTTTTTTGGAAGCTTGGCAGGCGCTTTCCATGAAAGTGATTCTCGCCAGTCTCTGCTTAGGGCTACATCAACAGCAAACAAACCATAGAGATAGAACTTGAAACTGCTTTATTATGTCAAGTTTCAAAGAGCTAGCACAAACCGTGTTTGATTTAGAGTTCCAAATACATGTATCCCTATAGGAGAAAACAGAGTGAAACCTCAAAATGAAACCGGTTACTGCCAAGGAACGGTTTAACCTAGAAGAACGAAATTTGGCGAGCCAAGTGGGCTTGGTGTACTGATCATTACCTGAAAGTATCATCAAGATTGGGTGAAAAAGTGTTTGCTGAGATTTCAGGCAACTCGTAGTTTTTTAGAAGCTTGGCAGGCCCTTTCCATGAACGTGATTCTCGCCAGTCTCTGCTTAGGGCTACATCAACAGCAAACAAACCATAGAGATAGAACTTGAAACTGCTTTATTGTGTCAAGTTTCAAAGAGCTAGCACAAACCGTGTTTGATTTAGAGTTCCAAATACATGTATCCCTATAGGAGAAAACAGAGTGAAACCTCAAAATGAAACCGGTTACTGCCAAGGTACGGTTTAACCTAGAAGAACGAAATTTGGCGAGCCAAGTGGGCTTGGTGTACTGATCATTACCTGAAAGTATCATCAAGATTGGGTGAAAAAGTGTTTGCTGAGATTTCAGGCAACTCGTAGTTTTTTGGAAGCTTGGCAGGCCCTTTCCATGAAAGTGATTCTCGCCAGTCTCTGCTTAGGGCTACATCAACAGCAAACAAACCATAGAGATAGAACTTGAAACTGCTTTATTATGTCAAGTTTCAAAGAGCTAGCACAAACCGTGTTTGATTTAGAGTTCCAAATACATGTATCCCTATAGGAGAAAACAGAGTGAAACCTCAAAATGAAACCGGTTACTGCCAAGGAACGGTTTAACCTAGAAGAACGAAATTTGGCGAGCCAAGTGTGCTTGGTGTACTGATCATTACCTGAAAGTATCATCAAGATTGGGTGAAAAAGTGTTTGCTGAGATTTCAGGCAACTCGTAGTTTTTTGGAAGCTTGGCAGGCCCTTTCCATGAACGTGATTCTCGCCAGTCTCTGCTTAGGGCTACATCAACAGCAACCAAACCATAGAGATAGAACTTGAAACTGCTTTATTGTGTCAAGTTTCAAAGAGCTAGCACAAACCGTGTTTGATTTAGAGTTCCAAATACATGTATCCCTATAGGAGAAAACAGAGTGAAACCTCAAAATGAAACCGGTTACTGCCAAGGTACGGTTTAACCTAGAAGAACGAAATTTGGCGAGCCAAGTGGGCTTGGTGTACTGATCATTACCTGAAAGTATCATCAAGATTGGGTGAAAAAGTGTTTGCTGAGATTTCAGGCAACTCGTAGTTTTTTGGAAGCTTGGCAGGCCCTTTCCATGAAAGTGATTCTCGCCAGTCTCTGCTTAGGGCTACATCAACAGCAAACAAACCATAGAGATAGAACTTGAAACTGCTTTATTGTGTCAAGTTTCAAAGAGCTAGCACAAACCGTGTTTGATTTAGAGTTCCAAATACATGTATCCCTATAGGAGAAAACAGAGTGAAACCTCAAAATGAAACCGGTTACTGCCAACGAACGGTTTAACCTAGAAGAACGAAATTTGGCGAGCCAAGTGGGCTTGGTGTACTGATCATTACCTGAAAGTATCATCAAGATTGGGTGAAAAAGTGTTTGCTGAGATTTCAGGCAACTCGTAGTTTTTTGGAAGCTTGGCAGGCCCTTTCCATGAGAGTGATTCTCGCCAGTCTCTGCTTAGGGCTACATCAACAGCAAACAAACCATAGAGATAGAACTTGAAACTGCTTTATTATGTCAAGTTTCAAAGAGCTAGCACAAACCGTGTTTGATTTAGAGTTCCAAATACATGTATCCCTATAGGAGAAAACAGAGTGAAACCTCAAAATGAAACCGGTTACTGCCAAGGAACGGTTTAACCTAGAAGAACGAAATTTGGCGAGCCAAGTGTGCTTGGTGTACTGATCATTACCTGAAAGTATCATCAAGATTGGGTGAAAAAGTGTTTGCTGAGATTTCAGGCAACTCGTAGTTTTTTGGAAGCTTGTCAGGCCCTTTCCATGAACGTGATTCTCGCCAGTCTCTGCTTAGGGCTACATCAACAGCAACCAAACCATAGAGATAGAACTTGAAACTGCTTTATTGTGTCAAGTTTCAAAGAGCTAGCACAAACCGTGTTTGATTTAGAGTTCCAAATACATGTATCCCTATAGGAGAAAACAGAGTGAAACCTCAAAATGAAACCGGTTACTGCCAAGGTACGGTTTAACCTAGAAGAACGAAATTTGGCGAGCCAAGTGGGCTTGGTGTACTGATCATTACCTGAAAGTATCATCAAGATTGGGTGAAAAAGTGTTTGCTGAGATTTCAGGCAACTCGTAGTTTTTTGGAAGCTTGGCAGGCCCTTTCCATGAACGTGATTCTCGCCAGTCTCTGCTTAGGGCTACATCAACAGCAAACAAACCATAGAGATAGAACTTGAAACTGCTTTACTGTGTGAAGTTTCAAAGAGCTAGCACAAACCGTGTTTGATTTAGAGTTCCAAATACATGTATCCCTATAGGAGAAAACAGAGTGAAACCTCAAAATGAAACCGGTTACTGCCAACGAACGGTTTAACCTAGAAGAACGAAATTTGGCGAGCCAAGTGGGCTTGGTGTACTGATCATTACCTGAAAGTATCATCAAGATTGGGTGAAAAAGTGTTTGCTGAGATTTCAGGCAACTCGTAGTTTTTTGGAAGCTTGACAGGCCCTTTCCATGAAAGTGATTCTCGCCAGTCTCTGCTTAGGGCTACATCAACAGCAAAGAAACCATAGAGATAGAACTTGAAACTGCTTTATTGTGTCAAGTTTCAAAGAGCTAGCACAAACCGTGTTTGATTTAGAGTTCCAAATACATGTATCCCTATAGGAGAAAACAGTGAAACCTCAAAATGAAACCTGTTACTGCCAACGAACGGTTTAACCTAGAAGAACGAAATTTGGCGAGCCAAGTGGGCTTGGTGTACTGATCATTACCTGAAAGTATCATCAAGATTGGGTGAAAAAGTGTTTGCTGAGATTTCAGGCAACTCGTAGTTTTTTGGAAGCTTGGCAGGCCCTTTCCATGAAAGTGATTCTCGCCAGTCTCTGCTTAGGGCTACATCAACAGCAAACAAACCATAGAGATAGAACTTGAAACTGCTTTACTGTTTCAAGTTTCAAAGAGCTAGCACAAACCGTGTTTGATTTAGAGTTCCAAATACATGTATCCCTATAGGAGAAAACAGAGTGAAACCTCAAAATGAAACCGGTTACTGCCAACGAACGGTTTAACCTAGAAGAACGAAATTTGGCGAGCCAAGTGGGCTTGGTGTACTGATCATTACCTGAAAGTATCATCAAGATTGGGTGAAAAAGTGTTTGCTGAGATTTCAGGCAACTCGTAGTTTTTTGGAAGCTTGGCAGGCCCTTTCCATGAAAGTGATTCTCGCCAGTCTCTGCTTAGGGCTACATCAACAGCAAACAAACCATAGAGATAGAACTTGAAACTGCTTTACTGTTTCAAGTTTCAAAGAGCTAGCACAAACCGTGTTTGATTTAGAGTTCCAAATACATGTATCCCTATAGGAGAAAACAGAGTGAAACCTCAAAATGAAACCGGTTACTGCCAACGAACGGTTTAACCTAGAAGAACGAAATTTGGCGAGCCAAGTGGGCTTGGTGCACTGATCATTACCTGAAAGTATCATCAAGATTGGGTGAAAAAGTGTTTGCTGAGATTTCAGGCAACTCGTAGTTTTTTGGAAGCTTGGAAGGCCCTTTCCATGAAAGTGATTCTCGCCAGTCTCTGCTTAGGGCTACATCAACAGCAAACAAACCATAGAGACAGAACTTGATACTGCTTTATTGTGTCAAGTTTCAAAGAGCTAGCACAAACCGTGTTTGATTTAGAGTTCCAAATACATGAATCCCTATAGGAGAAAACAGAGTGAAACCTCAAAATGAAACCGGTTACTGCCAAGGAACGGTTTAACCTAGAAGAACGAAATTTGGTGAGCCAAGTGGGCTTGGTGTACTGATCATTACCGGAAAGTATCATCAAGATTGGGTGAAAAAGTGTTTGCTGAGATTTCAGGCAACTCGTAGTTTTTTGGAAGCTTGGCAGGCCCTTTCCATGAAAGTGATTCTCGCCAGTCTCTGCTTAGGGCTACATCAACAGCAAACAAACCATAGAGATAGAACTTGAAACTGCTTTATTGTGTCAAGTTTCAAAGAGCTAGCACAAATCGTGTTTGATTTAGAGTTCCAAATACATGTATCCCTATAGGAGAAAACAGAGTGAAACCTCAAAATGAAACCGGTTACTGCCAAGGAACGGTTTAACCTAGAAGAACGAAATTTGGCGAGCCAAGTGGGCTTGGTGTACTGATCATTACCTGAAAGTATCATCAAGATTGGGTGAAAAAGTGTTTGCTGACATTTCAGGCAACTCGTAGTTTTTTGGAAGCTTGGCAGGCCCTTTCCATGAAAGTGATTCTCGCCAGTCTCTGCTTAGGGCTACATCAACAGCAAACAAACCATAGAGACAGAGCTTGAAACTGCTTTATTGTGTCAAGTTTCAAAGAGCTAGCACAAACCGTGTTTGATTTCGAGTTCCAAATACATGTATCCCTATAGGAGAAAACAGAGTGAAACCTCAAAATGAACCCGGTTACTGCCAACGAACGGTTTAACCTAGAAGAACGAAATTTGGCGAGCCAAGTGGTCTTGGTGTACTGATCATTACCTGAAAGTATCATCAAGATTGGGTGAAAAAGTGTTTGCTGAGATTTCAGGCAACTCGTAGTTTTTTGGAAGCTTGGCAGGCCCTTTCCATGAAAGTGATTCTCGCCAGTCTCTGCTTAGGGCTACATCAACAGCAAACAAACCATAGAGATAGAACTTGAAACTGCTTTACTGTTTCAAGTTTCAAAGAGCTAGCACAAACCGTGTTTGATTTAGAGTTCCAAATACATGTATCCCTATAGGAGAAAACAGAGTGAAACCTCAAAATGAAACCGGTTACTGCCAACGAACGGTTTAACCTAGAAGAACGAAATTTGGCGAGCCAAGTGGGCTTGGTGTACTGATCATTACCTGAAAGTATCATCAAGATTGGGTGAAAAAGTGTTTGCTGAGATTTCAGGCAACTCGTAGTTTTTTGGAAGCTTGGAAGGCCCTTTCCATGAAAGTGATTCTCGCCAGTCTCTGCTTAGGGCTACATCAACAGCAAACAAACCATAGAGACAGAACTTGATACTGCTTTATTGTGTCAAGTTTCAAAGAGCTAGCACAAACCGTGTTTGATTTAGAGTTCCAAATACATGAATCCCTATAGGAGAAAACAGAGTGAAACCTCAAAATGAAACCGGTTACTGCCAAGGAACTGTTTAACCTAGAAGAACGAAATTTGGTGAGCCAAGTGGGCTTGGTGTACTGATCATTACCTGAAAGTATCATCAAGATTGGGTGAAAAAGTGTTTGCTGAGATTTCAGGGAACTCGTAGTTTTTTGGAAGCTTGGCAGGCCCTTTCCATGAAAGTGATTCTCGCCAGTCTCTGCTTAGGGCTACATCAACAGCAAACAAACCATAGAGACAGAACTTGAAACTGCTTTATTGTGTCAAGTTTCAAAGAGCTAGCACAAACCGTGTTTGATTTCGAGTTCCAAATACATGTATCCCTATAGGAGAAAACAGAGTGAAACCTCAAAATGAAACCGGTTACTGCCAACGAACGGTTTAACCTAGAAGAATGAAATTTGGCGAGCCAAGTGGGCTTGGTGTACTGATCATTACCTGAAAGTATCATCAAGATTGGGTGAAAAAGTGTTTGCTGAGATTTCAGGCAACTCGTAGTTTTTTGGAAGCTTGGCAGGCCCTTTCCATGAAAGTGATTCTCGCCAGTCTCTGCTTAGGGCTACATCAACAGCAAACAAACCATAGAGATAGAACTTGAAACTGCTTTACTGTGTCAAGTTTCAAAGAGCTAGCACAAACCGTGTTTGACTTAGAGTTCCAAATACATGTATCCCTATAGGAGAAAACAGAGTGAAACCTCAAAATGAAACCGGTTACTGCCAAGGAACGGTTTAACCTAGAAGAACGAAATTTGGCGAGCCAAGTGGGCTTGGTGTACTGATCATTACCTGAAAGTATCATCAAGATTGGGTGAAAAAGTGTTTGCTGACATTTCAGGCAACTCGTAGTTTTTTTGAAGCTTGGTAGGCCCTTTCCATGTAAGTGATTCTCGCCAGTCTCTGCTTAGGGCTACATCAACAGCAAACAAACCATAGAGACAGAGCTTGAAACTGCATTATTGTGTCAAGTTTCAAAGAGCTAGCACAAACCGTGTTTGATTTAGAGTTCCAAATACATGTATCCCTATAGGAGAAAACAGAGTGAAACCTCAAAATGAAACCGGTTACTGCCAACGAACGGTTTAACCTAGAAGAACGAAATTTGGCGAGCCAAGTGGGCTTGGTGTACTGATCATTACCTGAAAGTATCATCAAGATTGGGTGAAAAAGTGTTTGCTGAGATTTCAGGCAACTCGTAGTTTTTTGGAAGCTTGGCAGGCCCTTTCCATGAAAGTGATTCTCGCCAGTCTCTGCTTAGGGCTACATCAACAGCAAACAAACCATAGAGATAGAACTTGAAACTGCTTTACTGTGTCAAGTTTCAAAGAGCTAGCACAAACCGTGTTTGATTTAGAGTTCCAAATACATGTATCCCTATAGGAGAAAACAGAGTGAAATCTCAAAATGAAACCGGTTACTGCCAACGAACGGTTTAACCTAGAAGAACGAAATTTGGCGAGCCAAGTGGGCTTGGTGTACTGATCATTACCTGAAAGTATCATCAAGATTGGGTGAAAAAGTGTTTGCTGAGATTTCAGGCAACTCGTAGTTTTTTGGAAGCTTGGCAGGCCCTTTCCATGAAAGTGATACTCGCCAGTCTCTGCTTATGGCTACATCAACAGCAAATAAACCATAGAGATAGAACTTGAAACTGCTTTACTGTTTCAAGTTTCAAAGAGCTAGCACAAACCCTGTTTGATTTAGAGTTCCAAATACATGTATCCCTATAGGAGAAAACAGAGTGAAACCTCAAAATGAAACCGGTTACTGCCAACGAACGGTTTAACCTAGAAGAACGAAATTTGGCGAGCCAAGTGGGCTTGGTGTACTGATCATTACCTGAAAGTATCATCAAGATTGGGTGAAAAAGTGTTTGCTGACATTTCAGGCAACTCGTAGTTTTTTGGAAGCTTGGCAGGCCCTTTCCATGAAAGTGATTCTGGCCAGTCTCTGCTTAGGGCTACATCAACAGCAAACAAACCATAAAGATAGAACTGGAAACTGCTTTATTGTGTCAAGTTTCAAAGAGCTAGCACAAACCGTGTTTGATTTAGAGTTCCAAATACATGAATCCCTATAGGAGAAAACAGAGTGAAACCTCAAAATGAAACCGGTTACTGCCAAGGAACTGTTTAACCTAGAAGAACGAAATTTGGTGAGCCAAGTGGGCTTGGTGTACTGATCATTACCTGAAAGTATCATCAAGATTGGGTGAAAAAGTGTTTGCTGACATTTCAGGCAACTCGTAGTTTTTTGGAAGCTTGGCAGGCCCTTTCCATGAAAGTGATTCTCGCCAGTCTCTGCTTAGGGCTACATCAACAGCAAACAAACCATAGAGACAGAACTTGAAACTGCTTTATTGTGTCAAGTTTCAAAGAGCTAGCACAAACCGTGTTTGATTTAGAGTTCCAAATACATGTATCCCTATAGGAGAAAACAGAGTGAAACCTCAAAATGAAACCGGTTACTGCCAACGAACGGTTTAACCTAGAAGAACGAAATTTGGCGAGCCAAGTGGGCTTGGTGTACTGATCATTACCTGAAAGTATCATCAAGATTGGGTGAAAAAGTGTTTGCTGAGATTTCAGGCAACTCGTAGATTTTTGGAAGCTTGGCAGGCCCTTTCCATGAAAGTGATTCTCGCCAGTCTCTGCTTAGGGCTACATCAACAGCAAACAAACCATAGAGATAGAACTTGAAACTGCTTTACTGTGTCAAGTTTCAAAGAGCTAGCACAAACCGTGTTTGATTTAGAGTTCCAAATACATGTATCCCTATAGGAGAAAACAGAGTGAAACCTCAAAATGAAACCTGTTACTGCCAAGGAACGGTTTAACCTAGAAGAACGAAATTTGGCGAGCCAAGTGGGCTTGGTGTACTGATCATTACCTGAAAGTATCATCAAGATTGGGTGAAAAAGTGTTTGCTGACATTTCAGGCAACTCGTAGTTTTTTGGAAGCTTGGCAGGCCCTTTCCATGAAAGTGATTCTCGCCAGTCTCTGCTTAGGGCTACATCAACAGCAAACCAACCATAGAGACAGAGCTTGAAACTGCTTTATTGTGTCAAGTTTCAAAGAGCTAGCACAAACCGTGTTTGATTTCGAGTTCCAAATACATGTATCCCTATAGGAGAAAACAGAGTGAAACCTCAAAATGAAACCGGTTACTGCCAACGAACGGTTTAACCTAGAAGAATGAAATTTGGCGAGCCAAGTGGGCTTGGTGTACTGATCATTAGCTGAAAGTATCATCAAGATTGGGTGAAAAAGTGTTTGCTGAGATTTCAGGCAACTCGTAGTTTTTTGGAAGCTTGGAAGGCCCTTTCCATCAAAGTGATTCTCGCCAGTCTCTGCTTAGGGCTACATCCACAGCAAACAAACCATAGAGACAGAACTTGATACTGCTTTATTGTGTCAAGTTTCAAAGAGCTAGCACAAACCGTGTTTGATTTAGAGTTCCAAATACATGAATCCCTATAGGAGAAAACAGAGTGAAACCTCAAAATGAAACCGGTTACTGCCAAGGAACGGTTTAACCTAGAAGAACGAAATTTGGTGAGCCAAGTGGGCTTGGTGTACTGATCATTACCTGAAAGTATCATCAAGATTGGGTGAAAAAGTGTTTGCTGAGATTTCAGGCAACTCGTAGTTTTTTGGAAGCTTGGCAGGCCCTTTCCATGAAAGTGATTCTCGCCAGTCTCTGCTTAGGTCTACATCAACAGCAAACAAACCATAGAGATAGAACTTGAAACTGCTTTATTGTGTCAAGTTTCAAAGAGCTAGCACAAATCGTGTTTGATTTAGAGTTCCAAATACATGTATCCCTAAAGGAGAAAACAGAGTGAAACCTCAAAGTGAAACCGGTTACTGCCAACGAACCGGTTTAACCTAGAAGAACGAAATTGGCGAGCCAAGTGGGCTTGGTGTACTGATCATTACCTGAAAGTATCATCAAGATTGGGTGAAAAAGTGTTTGCTGAGATTTCAGGCAACTCGTAGTTTTTTGGAAGCTTGGCAGGCCCTTTCCATGAAAGTGATTCTCGCCAGTCTCTGCTTAGGGCTACATCAACAGCAAACAAACCATAGAGATAGAACTTGAAACTGCTTTACTGTTTCAAGTTTCAAAGAGCTAGCACAAACCGTGTTTGATTTAGAGTTCCAAATACATGTATCCCTATAGGAGAAAACAGAGTGAAACCTCAAAATGAAACCGGTTACTGCCAACGAACTGTTTAACCTAGAAGAATGAAATTTGGTGAGCCAAGTGGGCTTGGTGTACTGATCATTACCTGAAAGTATCATCAAGATTGGGTGAAAAAGTGTTTGCTGACATTTCAGGCAACTCGTAGTTTTTTGGAAGCTTGGCAGGCCCTTTCCATGAAAGTGATTCTGGCCAGTCTCTGCTTAGGGCTACATCAACAGCAAACAAACCATAGAGACAGAACTTGAAACTGCTTTATTGTGTCACGTTTCAAAGAGCTAGCACAAACCGTGTTTGATTTAGAGTTCCAAATACATGAATCCCTATAGGAGAAAACAGAGTGAAACCTCAAAATGAAACCGGTTACTGCCAAGGAACGGTTTAACCTAGAAGAACGAAATTTGGCGAGCCAAGTGGACTTGGTGTACTGATCATTACCTGAAAGTATCATCAAGATTGGGTGAAAAAGTGTTTGCTGAGATTTCAGGCAACTCGTAGTTTTTGGAAGCTTGGCAGGCCCTTTCCATGAAAGAGATTCTCGCCAGTCTCTGCTTAGGGCTACATCAACAGCAAACAAACCATAGAGATAGAACTTGAAACTGCTTTATTGTGTCAAGTTTCAAAGAGCTAGCACAAACCGTGTTTGATTTAGAGTTCCAAATACATGTATCCCTATAGGAGAAAACAGTGAAACCTCAAAATGAACCGGTTACTGCCAAGGAACGGTTTAACCTAGAAGAACGAAATTTGGCGAGCCAAGTGGGCTTGGTGTACTGATCATTACCTGAAAGTATCATCAAGATTGGGTGAAAAAGTGTTTGCTGAGATTTCAGGCAACTCGTAGTTTTTTGGAAGCTTGGCAGGCCCTTTCCATGAAAGTGATTCTCGCCAGTCTCTGCTTAGGGCTACATCAACAGCAAACAAACCATAGAGATAGAACTTGAAACTGCTTTACTGTTTCAAGTTTCAAAGAGCTAGCACAAACCGTGTTTGATTTAGAGTTCCAAATACATGTATCCCTATAGGAGAAAACAGAGTGAAACCTCAAAATGAAACCGGTTACTGCCAACGAACGGGTTAACCTAGAAGAACGAAATTTGGTGAGCCAAGTGGGCTTGGTGTACTGATCATTACCTGAAAGTATCATCAAGATTGGGTGAAAAAGTGTTTGCTGAGATTTCAGGCAACTCGTAGTTTTTTGGAAGCTTGGCAGGCCCTTTCCATGAAAGTGATTCTCGCCAGTCTCTGCTTAGGGCTACATCAACAGCAAACAAACCATAGAGACAGAACTTGAAACTGCTTTATTGTGTCAAGTTTCAAAGAGCTAGCACAAACCGTGTTTGATTTAGAGTTCCAAATACATGTATCCCTATAGGAGAAAACAGAGTGAAACCTCAAAATGAAACCGGTTACTGCCAACGAACGGTTTAACCTAGAAGAACGAAATTTGGCGAGCCAAGTGGGCTTGGTGTACTGATCATTACCTGAAAGTATCATCAAGATTGGGTGAAAAAGTGTTTGCTGAGATTTCAGGCAACTCGTAGATTTTTGGAAGCTTGGCAGGCCCTTTCCATGAAAGTGATTCTCGCCAGTCTCTGCTTAGGGCTACATCAACAGCAAACAAACCATAGAGATAGAACTTGAAACTGCTTTACTGTGTCAAGTTTCAAAGAGCTAGCACAAACCGTGTTTGATTTAGAGTTCCAAATACATGTATCCCTATAGGAGAAAACAGAGTGAAACCTCAAAATGAAACCTGTTACTGCCAAGGAACGGTTAACCTAGAAGAACGAAATTTGGCGAGCCAAGTGGGCTTGGTGTACTGATCATTACCTGAAAGTATCATCAAGATTGGGTGAAAAAGTGTTTGCTGACATTTCAGGCAACTCGTAGTTTTTTGGAAGCTTGGCAGGCCCTTTCCATGAAAGTGATTCTCGCCAGTCTCTGCTTAGGGCTACATCAACAGCAAACCAACCATAGAGACAGAGCTTGAAACTGCTTTATTGTGTCAAGTTTCAAAGAGCTAGCACAAACCGTGTTTGATTTCGAGTTCCAAATACATGTATCCCTATAGGAGAAAACAGAGTGAAACCTCAAAATGAAACCGGTTACTGCCAACGAACGGTTTAACCTAGAAGAATGAAATTTGGCGAGCCAAGTGGGCTTGGTGTACTGATCATTAGCTGAAAGTATCATCAAGATTGGGTGAAAAAGTGTTTGCTGAGATTTCAGGCAACTCGTAGTTTTTTGGAAGCTTGGAAGGCCCTTTCCATCAAAGTGATTCTCGCCAGTCTCTGCTTAGGGCTACATCCACAGCAAACAAACCATAGAGACAGAACTTGATACTGCTTTATTGTGTCAAGTTTCAAAGAGCTAGCACAAACCGTGTTTGATTTTAGAGTTCCAAATACATGAATCCCTATAGGAGAAAACAGAGTGAAACCTCAAAATGAAACCGGTTACTGCCAAGGAACGGTTTAACCTAGAAGAACGAAATTTGGTGAGCCAAGTGGGCTTGGTGTACTGATCATTACCTGAAAGTATCATCAAGATTGGGTGAAAAAAGTGTTTGCTGAGATTTCAGGCAACTCGTAGTTTTTTGGAAGCTTGGCAGGCCCTTTCCATGAAAGTGATTCTCGCCAGTCTCTGCTTAGGTCTACATCAACAGCAAACAAACCATAGAGATAGAACTTGAAACTGCTTTATTGTGTCAAGTTTCAAAGAGCTAGCACAAATCGTGTTTGATTTAGAGTTCCAAATACATGTATCCCTAAAGGAGAAAACAGAGTGAAACCTCAAAGTGAAACCGGTTACTGCCAACGAACGGTTTAACCTAGAAGAACGAAATTTGGCGAGCCAAGTGGGCTTGGTGTACTGATCATTACCTGAAAGTATCATCAAGATTGGGTGAAAAAGTGTTTGCTGAGATTTCAGGCAACTCGTAGTTTTTTGGAAGCTTGGCAGGCCCTTTCCATGAAAGTGATTCTCGCCAGTCTCTGCTTAGGGCTACATCAACAGCAAACAAACCATAGAGATAGAACTTGAAACTGCTTTACTGTTTCAAGTTTCAAAGAGCTAGCACAAACCGTGTTTGATTTAGAGTTCCAAATACATGTATCCCTATAGGAGAAAACAGAGTGAAACCTCAAAATGAAACCGGTTACTGCCAACGAACTGTTTAACCTAGAAGAATGAAATTTGGTGAGCCAAGTGGGCTTGGTGTACTGATCATTACCTGAAAGTATCATCAAGATTGGGTGAAAAAGTGTTTGCTGACATTTCAGGCAACTCGTAGTTTTTTGGAAGCTTGGCAGGCCCTTTCCATGAAAGTGATTCTGGCCAGTCTCTGCTTAGGGCTACATCAACAGCAAACAAACCATAGAGACAGAACTTGAAACTGCTTTATTGTGTCACGTTTCAAAGAGCTAGCACAAACCGTGTTTGATTTAGAGTTCCAAATACATGAATCCCTATAGGAGAAAACAGAGTGAAACCTCAAAATGAAACCGGTTACTGCCAAGGAACGGTTTAACCTAGAAGAACGAAATTTGGCGAGCCAAGTGGACTTGGTGTACTGATCATTACCTGAAAGTATCATCAAGATTGGGTGAAAAAGTGTTTGCTGAGATTTCAGGCAACTCGTAGTTTTTTGGAAGCTTGGCAGGCCCTTTCCATGAAAGAGATTCTCGCCAGTCTCTGCTTAGGGCTACATCAACAGCAAACAAACCATAGAGATAGAACTTGAAACTGCTTTATTGTGTCAAGTTTCAAAGAGCTAGCACAAACCGTGTTTGATTTAGAGTTCCAAATACATGTATCCCTATAGGAGAAAACAGTGAAACCTCAAAATGAAACCGGTTACTGCCAAGGAACGGTTTAACCTAGAAGAACGAAATTTGGCGAGCCAAGTGGGCTTGGTGTACTGATCATTACCTGAAAGTATCATCAAGATTGGGTGAAAAAGTGTTTGCTGAGATTTCAGGCAACTCGTAGTTTTTTGGAAGCTTGGCAGGCCCTTTCCATGAAAGTGATTCTCGCCAGTCTCTGCTTAGGGCTACATCAACAGCAAACAAACCATAGAGATAGAACTTGAAACTGCTTTACTGTTTCAAGTTTCAAAGAGCTAGCACAAACCGTGTTTGATTTAGAGTTCCAAATACATGTATCCCTATAGGAGAAAACAGAGTGAAACCTCAAAATGAAACCGGTTACTGCCAACGAACGGTTTAACCTAGAAGAACGAAATTTGGCGAGCCAAGTGGGCTTGGTGTACTGATCATTACCTGAAAGTATCATCAAGATTGGGTGAAAAAGTGTTTGCTGAGATTTCAGGCAACTCGTAGTTTTTTGGAAGCTTGGCAGGCCCTTTCCATGAAAGTGATTCTCGCCAGTTTCTGCTTAGGGCTACATCAACAGCAAACAAACCATAGAGATAGAACTGGAAACTGCTTTATTGTGTCAAGTTTCAAAGAGCTAGCACAAACCGTGTTTGATTTAGAGTTCCAAATACATGTATCCCTATAGGAGAAAACAGAGTGAAACCTCAAAATGAAACCGGTTACTGCCAACGAACTATTTAACCTAGAAGAACGAAATTTGGCGAGCCAAGTGGGCGTGGTGTACTGATCATTACCTGAAAGTATCATCAAGATTGGGTGAAAAAGTGTTTGCTGAGATTTCAGGCAACTCGTAGTTTTTTGGAAGCTTGGCAAGCCCTTTCCATGAAAGTGATTCTCGCCAGTCTCTGCTTAGGGCTACATCAACAGCAAACAAACCATAGTGTTAGAATTTGAAACTGCTTTATTGTGTCAAGTTTCAAAGAGCTAGCACAAACCGTGTTTGATTTAGAGTTCCAAATACAAGTATCCCTATAGGAGAAAACAGAGTGAAACCTCAAAATGAAACCGGTTACTGCCAACGAACGGTTTAACCTAGAAGAACGAAATTTGGCGAGCCAAGTGGACTTGGTGTACTGATCATTACCTGAAAGTATCATCAAGATTGGGTGAAAAAGTGTTTGCTGAGATTTCAGGCAACTCGTAGTTTTTTGGAAGCTTGGCAGGCCCTTTCCATGAAAGTGATTCTCGCCAGTCTCTGCTTAGGGCTACATCAACAGCAAACAAACCATAGAGATAGAACTGGAAACTGCTTTATTGTGTCAAGTTTCAAAGAGCTAGCACAAACCGTGTTTGATTTAGAGTTCCAAATACATGTATCCCTATAGGAGAAAACAGAGTGAAACCTCAAAATGAAACCAGTTACTGCCTAGGAACGGTTTAACCTAGAAGAACGAAATTTGGCGAGCCAAGTGGGCTTGGTGTACTGATCATTACCTGAAAGTATCATCAAGATTGGGTGAAAAAGTGTTTGCTGAGATTTCAGGCAACTCGTAGTTTTTTGGAAGCTTGGCAGGCCCTTTCCATGAAAGTGATTCTCGCCAGTCTCTGCTTAGGGCTACATCAACAGCAAACACACCATAGAGATAGAACTTGAAACTGCTTTATTGTGTCAAGTTTCAAAGAGCTAGCACAAACCGTGTTTGATTTAGAGTTCCAAATACATGTATCCCTATAGGAGAAAACAGAGTGAAACCTCAAAATGAAACCGGTTACTGCCAACGAACGGTTTAACCTAGAAGAACGAAATTTGGCGAGCTAAGTGGACTTGGTGTACTGATCATTTCCTGAAAGTATCATCAAGATTGGGTGAAAAAGTGTTTGCTGAGATTTCAGGCAACTCGTAGTTTTGTGGAAGCTTGGCAGGCCCTTTCCATGAAAGTGATACTCGCCAGTCTCTGCTTAGGGCTACATCAACAGCAAACAAACCATAGAGATAGAACTGGAAACTGCTTTATTGTGTCAAGTTTCAAAGAGCTAGCACAAACCGTGTTTGATTTAGAGTTCCAAATACATGTATCCCTATAGGAGAAAACAGAGTGAAACCTCAAAATGAAACCGGTTACTGCCAACGAACGGTTTAACCTAGAAGAACGAAATTTGGCGAGCCAAGTGGGCGTGGTGTACTGATCATTACCTGAAAGTATCATCAAGATTGGGTGAAAAAGTGTTTGCTGAGATTTCAGGCAACTCGTAGTTTTTTGGAAGCTTGGCAGGCCCTTTCCATGAAAGTGATTCTCGCCAGTGTCTGCTTAGGGCTACATCAACAGCAAACAAACCATAGAGATAGAACTTGAAACTGCTTTACTGTGTCAAGTTTCAAAGAGCTAGCACAAACCGTGTTTGATTTAGAGTTCCAAATACATGTATCCCTATAGGAGAAAACAGAGTGAAACCTCAAAATGAAACCGGTTACTGCCAACGAACGGTTTAACCTAGAAGAACGAAATTTGGCGAGCCAAGTGGGCTTGGTGTACTGATCATTACCTTAAAGTATCATCAAGATTGGGTGAAAAAGTGTTTGCTGAGATTTCAGGCAACTCGTAGTTTTGTGGAAGCTTGGCAGGCCCTTTCCATGAAAGTGATTCTCGCCAGTCTCTGCTTAGGGCTACATCAACAGCAAACAAACCATAGAGATAGAACTGGAAACTGCTTTATTGTGTCAAGTTTCAAAGAGCTAGCACAAACCGTGTTTGATTTCGAGTTCCAAATACATGTATCCCTATAGGAGAAAACAGAGTGAAACCTCAAAATGAAACCGGTTACTGCCAACGAACGGTTTAACCTAGAAGAACGAAATTTGGCGAGCCAAGTGGGCTTGGTGTATTGATCATTACCTGCAAGTATCATCAAGATTGGGTGAAAAAGTGTTTGCTGAGATTTCAGGCAACTCGTAGTTTTTTGGAAGCTTGGCAGGCCCTTTCCATGAAAGTGATTCTCGCCAGTCTCTGCTTAGGGCTACATCAACAGCAAACAAACCATAGAGATAGAACTTCAAACTGCTTTATTGTGTCAAGTTTCAAAGAGCTAGCACAAACCGTGTTTGATTTAGAGTTCCAAATACATGTATCCCTATAGGAGAAAACAGAGTGAAACCTCAAAATGAAACCGGTTACTGCCAAGGAACGGTTTAACCTAGAAGAACGAAATTTGGCGAGCCAAGTGGGCTTGGTGTACTGATCATTACCTGAAAGTATCATCAAGATTGGGTGAAAAAGTGTTTGCTGAGATTTCAGGCAACTCGTAGTTTTTTGGAAGCTTGGCAGGCCCTTTCCATGAAAGTGATTCTCGCCAGTCTCTGCTTAGGGCTACATCAACAGCAAACAAACCATAGAGATAGAACTTGAAACTGCTTTATTGTGTCAAGTTTCAAAGAGCTAGCACAAACCGTGTTTGATTTAGAGTTCCAAATACATGTATCCCTATAGGAGAAAACAGAGTGAAACCTCAAAATGAAACCGGTTACTGCCTAGGAACGGTTTAACCTAGAAGAACGAAATTTGGCGAGCCAAGTGGGCTTGGTGTACTGATCATTACCTGCAAGTATCATCAAGATTGGGTGAAAAAGTGTTTGCTGAGATTTCAGGCAACTCGTAGTTTTTTGGAAGCTTGGCAGGCCCTTTCCATGAAAGTGATTCTCGCCAGTCTCTGCTTAGGGCTACATCAACAGCAAACAAACCATAGAGATAGAACTTGAAACTGCTTTATTGTGTCAAGTTTCAAAGAGCTAGCACAAACCGTGTTTGATTTAGAGTTCCAAATACATGAATCCCTATAGGAGAAAACAGAGTGAAACCTCAAAATGAAACCGGTTACTGCCAACGAACGGTTTAACCTAGAAGAACGAAATTTGGCGAGCCAAGTGGGCTTGGTGTACTGATCATTACCTGAAAGTATCATCAAGATTGGGTGAAAAAGTGTTTGCTGAGATTTCAGGCAACTCGTAGTTTTTTGGAAGCTTGGCAGGCCCTTTCCATGAAAGTGATTCTCGCCAGTCTCTGCTTAGGGCTACATCAACAGCAAACAAACCATAGAGATAGAACTTGAAACTGCTTTATTGTGTCAAGTTTCAAAGAGCTAGCACAAACCGTGTTTGATTTAGAGTTCCAAATACATGTATCCCTATAGGAGAAAACAGAGTGAAACCTCAAAATGAAACCGGTTACTGCCAAGGAACGGTTTAACCTAGAAGAACGATATTTGGCGAGCCAAGTGGGCTTGGTGTACTGATCATTACCTGAAAGTATCATCAAGATTGGGTGAAAAAGTGTTTGCTGAGATTTCAGGCAACTCGTAGTTTTTTGGAAGCTTGGCAGGCCCTTTCCATGAAAGTGATTCTCGCCAGTCTCTGCTTAGGGCTACATCAACAGCAAACAAACCATAGAGATAGAACTTGAAACTGCTTTATTGTGTCAAGTTTCAAAGAGCTAGCACAAACCGTGTTTGATTTAGAGTTCCAAATACATGTATCCCTATAGGAGAAAACAGAGTGAAACCTCAAAATGAAACCGGTTACTGCCAACGAACGGTTTAACCTAGAAGAACGAAATTTGGCGAGCCAAGTGGGCTTGGTGTACTGATCATTACCTGAAAGTATCATCAAGATTGGGTGAAAAAGTGTTTGCTGAGATTTCAGGCAACTCGTAGTTTTTTGGAAGCTTGGCAGGCCCTTTCCATGAAAGTGATTCTCGCCAGTCTCTGCTTAGGGCTACATCAACAGCAAACAAACCATAGAGATAGAACTTGAAACTGCTTTATTGTGTCAAGTTTCAAAGAGCTAGCACAAACCGTGTTTGATTTAGAGTTCCAAATACATGTATCCCTATAGGAGAAAACAGAGTGAAACCTCAAAATGAAACCGGTTACTGCCAAGGAACGGTTTAACCTAGAAGAACGATATTTGGCGAGCCAAGTGGGCTTGGTGTACTGATCATTACCTGAAAGTATCATCAAGATTGGGTGAAAAAGTGTTTGCTGAGATTTCAGGCAACTCGTAGTTTTTTGGAAGCTTGGCAGGCCCTTTCCATGAAAGTGATTCTCGCCAGTCTCTGCTTAGGGCTACATCAACAGCAAACAAACCATAGAGATAGAACTTGAAACTGCTTTATTGTGTCAAGTTTCAAAGAGCTAGCACAAACCGTGTTTGATTTAGAGTTCCAAATACATGTATCCCTATAGGAGAAAACAGAGTGAAACCTCAAAATGAAACCGGTTACTGCCAACGAACGGTTTAACCTAGAAGAACGAAATTTGGCGAGCTAAGTGGACTTGGTGTACTGATCATTTCCTGAAAGTATCATCAAGATTGGGTGAAAAAGTGTTTGCTGAGATTTCAGGCAACTCGTAGTTTTGTGGAAGCTTGGCAGGCCCTTTCCATGAAAGTGATACTCGCCAGTCTCTGCTTAGGGCTACATCAACAGCAAACAAACCATAGAGATAGAACTGGAAACTGCTTTATTGTGTCAAGTTTCAAAGAGCTAGCACAAACCGTGTTTGATTTAGAGTTCCAAATACATGTATCCCTATAGGAGAAAACAGAGTGAAACCTCAAAATGAAACCGGTTACTGCCAACGAACGGTTTAACCTAGAAGAACGAAATTTGGCGAGCCAAGTGGGCGTGGTGTACTGATCATTACCTGAAAGTATCATCAAGATTGGGTGAAAAAGTGTTTGCTGAGATTTCAGGCAACTCGTAGTTTTTTGGAAGCTTGGCAGGCCCTTTCCATGAAAGTGATTCTCGCCAGTGTCTGCTTAGGGCTACATCAACAGCAAACAAACCATAGAGATAGAACTTGAAACTGCTTTACTGTGTCAAGTTTCAAAGAGCTAGCACAAACCGTGTTTGATTTAGAGTTCCAAATACATGTATCCCTATAGGAGAAAACAGAGTGAAACCTCAAAATGAAACCGGTTACTGCCAACGAACGGTTTAACCTAGAAGAACGAAATTTGGCGAGCCAAGTGGGCTTGGTGTACTGATCATTACCTGCAAGTATCATCAAGATTGGGTGAAAAAGTGTTTGCTGAGATTTCAGGCAACTCGTAGTTTTGTGGAAGCTTGGCAGGCCCTTTCCATGAAAGTGATTCTCGCCAGTCTCTGCTTAGGGCTACATCAACAGCAAACAAACCATAGAGATAGAACTGGAAACTGCTTTATTGTGTCAAGTTTCAAAGAGCTAGCACAAACCGTGTTTGATTTCGAGTTCCAAATACATGTATCCCTATAGGAGAAAACAGAGTGAAACCTCAAAATGAAACCGGTTACTGCCAACGAACGGTTTAACCTAGAAGAACGAAATTTGGCGAGCCAAGTGGGCTTGGTGTATTGATCATTACCTGCAAGTATCATCAAGATTGGGTGAAAAAGTGTTTGCTGAGATTTCAGGCAACTCGTAGTTTTTTGGAAGCTTGGCAGGCCCTTTCCATGAAAGTGATTCTCGCCAGTCTCTGCTTAGGGCTACATCAACAGCAAACAAACCATAGAGATAGAACTTCAAACTGCTTTATTGTGTCAAGTTTCAAAGAGCTAGCACAAACCGTGTTTGATTTAGAGTTCCAAATACATGTATCCCTATAGGAGAAAACAGAGTGAAACCTCAAAATGAAACCGGTTACTGCCAAGGAACGGTTTAACCTAGAAGAACGAAATTTGGCGAGCCAAGTGGGCTTGGTGTACTGATCATTACCTGAAAGTATCATCAAGATTGGGTGAAAAAGTGTTTGCTGAGATTTCAGGCAACTCGTAGTTTTTTGGAAGCTTGGCAGGCCCTTTCCATGAAAGTGATTCTCGCCAGTCTCTGCTTAGGGCTACATCAACAGCAAACAAACCATAGAGATAGAACTTGAAACTGCTTTATTGTGTCAAGTTTCAAAGAGCTAGCACAAACCGTGTTTGATTTAGAGTTCCAAATACATGTATCCCTATAGGAGAAAACAGAGTGAAACCTCAAAATGAAACCGGTTACTGCCTAGGAACGGTTTAACCTAGAAGAACGAAATTTGGCGAGCCAAGTGGGCTTGGTGTACTGATCATTACCTGCAAGTATCATCAAGATTGGGTGAAAAAGTGTTTGCTGAGATTTCAGGCAACTCGTAGTTTTTTGGAAGCTTGGCAGGCCCTTTCCATGAAAGTGATTCTCGCCAGTCTCTGCTTAGGGCTACATCAACAGCAAACAAACCATAGAGATAGAACTTGAAACTGCTTTATTGTGTCAAGTTTCAAAGAGCTAGCACAAACCGTGTTTGATTTAGAGTTCCAAATACATGAATCCCTATAGGAGAAAACAGAGTGAAACCTCAAAATGAAACCGGTTACTGCCAACGAACGGTTTAACCTAGAAGAACGAAATTTGGCGAGCCAAGTGGGCTTGGTGTACTGATCATTACCTGAAAGTATCATCAAGATTGGGTGAAAAAGTGTTTGCTGAGATTTCAGGCAACTCGTAGTTTTTTGGAAGCTTGGCAGGCCCTTTCCATGAAAGTGATTCTCGCCAGTCTCTGCTTAGGGCTACATCAACAGCAAACAAACCATAGAGATAGAACTTGAAACTGCTTTATTGTGTCAAGTTTCAAAGAGCTAGCACAAACCGTGTTTGATTTAGAGTTCCAAATACATGTATCCCTATAGGAGAAAACAGAGTGAAACCTCAAAATGAAACCGGTTACTGCCAAGGAACGGTTTAACCTAGAAGAACGATATTTGGCGAGCCAAGTGGGCTTGGTGTACTGATCATTACCTGAAAGTATCATCAAGATTGGGTGAAAAAGTGTTTGCTGAGATTTCAGGCAACTCGTAGTTTTTTGGAAGCTTGGCAGGCCCTTTCCATGAAAGTGATTCTCGCCAGTCTCTGCTTAGGGCTACATCAACAGCAAACAAACCATAGAGATAGAACTTGAAACTGCTTTATTGTGTCAAGTTTCAAAGAGCTAGCACAAATCCTGTTTGATTTAGAGTTCCAAATACATGTATCCCTATAGGAGAAAACAGAGTGAAACCTCAAAATGAAACCGGTTACTGCCAAGGAACGGTTTAACCTAGAAGAACGAAATTTGGCGAGCCAAGTGGGCTTGGTGTACTGATCATTACCTGAAAGTATCATCAAGATTGGGTGAAAAAGTGTTTGCTGAGATTTCAGGCAACTCGTAGTTTTTTGGAAGCTTGGCAGGCCCTTTCCATGAAAGTGATTCTCGCCAGTCTCTGCTTAGGGCTACATCAACAGCAAACAAACCATAGAGATAGAACTTGAAATTGCTTTACTGTTTCAAGTTTCAAAGAGCTAGCACAAACCGTGTTTGATTTAGAGTTCCAAATACATGTATCCCTATAGGAGAAAACAGAGTGAAACCTCAAAATGAAACCGGTTACTGCCAAGGAACGGTTTAACCTAGAAGAAGGAAATTTGGCGAGCCAAGTGGGCTTGGTGTACTGATCATTACCTGAAAGTATCATCAAGATTGGGTGAAAAAGTGTTTGCTGACATTTCATGCAACTCGTAGTTTTTTGGAAGCTTGGCAGGCCCTTTCCATGAAAGTGATTCTCGCCAGTCTCTGCTTAGGGCTACATCAACAGCAAACAAACCATAGAGACAGAACTTGAAACTGCTTTATTGTGTCAAGTTTCAAAGAGCTAGCACAAACCGTGTTTGATTTCGAGTTCCAAATACATGTATCCCTATAGGAGAAAAGAGAGTGAAACCTCAAAATGAAACCGGTTACTGCCAACGAACGGATTAACCTAGAAGAACGAAATTTGGCGAGCCAAGTGGGATTGGTGTACTGATCATTACCTGAAAGTATCATCAAGATTGGGTGAAAAAGTGTTTGCTGAGATTTCAGGCAACTCGTAGTTTTTTGGAAGCTTGGCAGGCCCTTTCCATGAAAGTGATTCTCGCCAGTCTCTGCTTAGGGCTACATCAACAGCAAACAAACCATAGAGATAGAACTTGAAACTGCTTTATTGTGTCAAGTTTCAAAGAGCTAGCACAAACCGTGTTTGATTTAGAGTTCCAAATACATGTATCCCTATAGGAGAAAACAGAGTGAAACCTCAAAATGAAACCGGTTACTGCCAAGGAACGGTTTAACCTAGAAGAACGATATTTGGCGAGCCAAGTGGGCTTGGTGTACTGATCATTACCTGAAAGTATCATCAAGATTGGGTGAAAAAGTGTTTGCTGAGATTTCAGGCAACTCGTAGTTTTTTGGAAGCTTGGCAGGCCCTGTCCATGAAAGTGATTCTCGCCAGTCTCTGCTTAGGGCTACATCAACAGCAAACAAACCATAGAGATAGAACTTGAAACTGCTTTATTGTGTCAAGTTTCAAAGAGCTAGCACAAATCCTGTTTGATTTAGAGTTCCAAATACATGTATCCCTATAGGAGAAAACAGAGTGAAACCTCAAAATGAAACCGGTTACTGCCAAGGAACGGTTTAACCTAGAAGAACGAAATTTGGCGAGCCAAGTGTGCTTGGTGTACTGATCATTACCTGAAAGTATCATCAAGATTGGGTGAAAAAGTGTTTGCTGAGATTTCAGGCAACTCGTAGTTTTTTGGAAGCTTGGCAGGCCCTTTCCATGAACGTGATTCTCGCCAGTCTCTGCTTAGGGCTACATCAACAGCAAACAAACCATAGAGATAGAACTTGAAATTGCTTTACTGTTTCAAGTTTCAAAGAGCTAGCACAAACCGTGTTTGATTTAGAGTTCCAAATACATGTATCCCTATAGGAGAAAACAGAGTGAAACCTCAAAATGAAACCGGTTACTGCCAAGGAACGGTTTAACCTAGAAGAAGGAAATTTGGCGAGCCAAGTGGGCTTGGTGTACTGATCATTACCTGAAAGTATCATCAAGATTGGGTGAAAAAGTGTTTGCTGACATTTCAGGCAACTCGTAGTTTTTTGGAAGCTTGGCAGGCCCTTTCCATGAAAGTGATTCTCGCCAGTCTCTGCTTAGGGCTACATCAACAGCAAACAAACCATAGAGACAGAACTTGAAACTGCTTTATTGTGTCAAGTTTCAAAGAGCTAGCACAAACCGTGTTTGATTTCGAGTTCCAAATACATGTATCCCTATAGGAGAAAACAGAGTGAAACCTCAAAATGAAACCGGTTACTGCCAACGAACGGTTTAACCTAGAAGAACGAAATTTGGCGAGCCAAGTGGGCTTGGTGTACTGATCATTACCTGAAAGTATCATCAAGATTGGGTGAAAAAGTGTTTGCTGAGATTTCAGGCAACTCGTAGTTTTTTGGAAGCTTGGCAGGCCCTTTCCATGAAAGTGATTCTCGCCAGTCTCTGCTTAGGGCTACATCAACAGCAAACAAACCATAGAGATAGAACTTGAAACTGCTTTACTGTGTCAAGTTTCAAAGAGCTAGCACAAACCGTGTTTGATTTAGAGTTCCAAATACATGTATCCCTATAGGAGAAAACAGAGTGAAACCTCAAAATGAAACCGGTTACTGCCAAGGAACGGTTTAACCTAGAAGAACGAAATTTGGCGAGCCAAGTGGGCTTGGTGTACTGATCATTACCTGAAAGTATCATCAAGATTGGGTGAAAAAGTGTTTGCTGACATTTCAGGCAACTCGTAGTTTTTTGGAAGCTTGGCAGGCCCTTTCCATGAAAGTGATTCTCGCCAGTCTCTGCTTAGGGCTACATCAACAGCAAACAAACCATAGAGACAGAGCTTGAAACTGCTTTATTGTGTCAAGTTCAAAGAGCTAGCACAAACCGTGTTTGATTTCGAGTTCCAAATACATGTATCCCTATAGGAGAAAACAGAGTGAAACCTCAAAATGAAACCGGTTACTGCCAACGAACGGTTTAACCTAGAAGAACGAAATTTGGCGAGCCAAGTGGGCTTGGTGTACTGATTATTACCTGAAAGTATCATCAAGATTGGGTGAAAAAGTGTTTGCTGAGATTTCAGGCAACTCGTAGTTTTTTGGAAGCTTGGCAGGCCCTTTCCATGAAAGTGATTCTCGCCAGTCTCTGCTTAGGGCTACATCAACAGCAAACAAACCATAGAGATAGAACTTGAAACTGCTTTACTGTTTCAAGTTTCAAAGAGCTAGCACAAACCGTGTTTGATTTAGAGTTCCAAATACATGTATCCCTATAGGAGAAAACAGAGTGAAACCTCAAAATGAAACCGGTTACTGCCAACGAACGGTTTAACCTAGAAGAACGAAATTTGGCGAGCCAAGTGGGCTTGGTGTACTGATCATTACCTGAAAGTATCATCAAGATTGGGTGAAAAAGTGTTTGCTGAGATTTCAGGCAACTCGTAGTTTTTTGGAAGCTTGGCAGGCCCTTTCCATGAAAGTGATTCTCGCCAGTCTCTGCTTAGGGCTACATCAACAGCAAACAAACCATAGAGACAGAACTTGAAACTGCTTTATTGTGTCAAGTTTCAAAGAGCTAGCACAAACCGTGTTTGATTTAGAGTTCCAAATACATGAATCCCTATAGGAGAAAACAGAGTGAAACCTCAAAATGAAACCGGTTACTGCCAAGGAACGGTTTAACCTAGAAGAACGATATTTGGCGAGCCAAGTGGGCTTGGTGTACTGATCATTACCTGAAAGTATCATCAAGATTGGGTGAAAAGTGTTTGCTGAGATTTCAGGCAACTCGTAGTTTTTTGGAAGCTTGGCAGGCCCTTTCCATGAAAGTGATTCTCGCCAGTCTCTGCTTAGGGCTACATCAACAGCAAACAAACCATAGAGATAGAACTTGAAACTGCTTTATTGTGTCAAGTTTCAAAGAGCTAGCACAAATCGTGTTTGATTTAGAGTTCCAAATACATGTATCCCTATAGGAGAAAACAGAGTGAAACCTCAAAATGAAACCGGTTACTGCCAACGAACGGTTTAACCTAGAAGAACGAAATTTGGCGAGCCAAGTGGGCTTGGTGTACTGATCATTACCTGAAAGTATCATCAAGATTGGGTGAAAAAGTGTTTGCTGAGATTTCAGGCAACTCGTAGTTTTTTGGAAGCTTGGCAGGCCCTTTCCATGAAAGTGATTCTCGCCAGTCTCTGCTTAGGGCTACATCAACAGCAAACAAACCATAGAGATAGAACTTGAAACTGCTTTACTGTTTCAAGTTTCAAAGAGCTAGCACAAACCGTGTTTGATTTAGAGTTCCAAATACATGTATCCCTATAGGAGAAAAGAGAGTGAAACCTCAAAATGAAACCGGTTACTGCCAAGGAACGGTTTAACCTAGAAGAAGGAAATTTGGCGAGCCAAGTGGGCTTGGTGTACTGATCATTACCTGAAAGTATCATCAAGATTGGGTGAAAAAGTGTTTGCTGACATTTCAGGCAACTCGTAGTTTTTTGGAAGCTTGGCAGGCCCTTTCCATGAAAGTGATTCTCGCCAGTCTCTGCTTATGGCTACATCAACAGCAAACAAACCATAGAGACAGAACTTGAAACTGCTTTATTGTGTCAAGTTTCAAAGAGCTAGCACAAACCGTGTTTGATTTCGAGTTCCAAATACATGTATCCCTATAGGAGAAAAGAGAGTGAAACCTCAAAATGAAACCGGTTACTGCCAACGAACGGATTAACCTAGAAGAACGAAATTTGGCGAGCCAAGTGGGATTGGTGTACTGATCATTACCTGAAAGTATCATCAAGATTGGGTGAAAAAGTGTTTGCTGAGATTTCAGGCAACTCGTAGTTTTTTGGAAGCTTGGCAGGCCCTTTCCATGAAAGTGATTCTCGCCAGTCTCTGCTTAGGGCTACATCAACAGCAAACAAACCATAGAGATAGAACTTGAAACTGCTTTATTGTGTCAAGTTTCAAAGAGCTAGCACAAACCGTGTTTGATTTAGAGTTCCAAATACATGTATCCCTATAGGAGAAAACAGAGTGAAACCTCAAAATGAAACCGGTTACTGCCAAGGAACGGTTTAACCTAGAAGAACGATATTTGGCGAGCCAAGTGGGCTTGGTGTACTGATCATTACCTGAAAGTATCATCAAGATTGGGTGAAAAAGTGTTTGCTGAGATTTCAGGCAACTCGTAGTTTTTTGGAAGCTTGGCAGGCCCTTTCCATGAAAGTGATTCTCGCCAGTCTCTGCTTAGGGCTACATCAACAGCAAACAAACCATAGAGATAGAACTTGAAACTGCTTTATTGTGTCAAGTTTCAAAGAGCTAGCACAAATCCTGTTTGATTTAGAGTTCCAAATACATGTATCCCTATAGGAGAAAACAGAGTGAAACCTCAAAATGAAACCGGTTACTGCCAAGGAACGGTTTAACCAAGAAGAAGGAAATTTGGCGAGCCAAGTGGGCTTGGTGTACTGATCATTACCTGAAAGTATCATCAAGATTGGGTGAAAAAGTGTTTGCTGAGATTTCAGGCAACTCGTAGTTTTTTGGAAGCTTGGCAGGCCCTTTCCATGAAAGTGATTCTCGCCAGTCTCTGCTTAGGGCTACATCAACAGCAAACAAACCATAGAGACAGAACTTGAAACTGCTTTATTGTGTCAAGTTTCAAAGAGCTAGCACAAACCGTGTTTGATTTAGAGTTCCAAATACATGTATCCCTATAGGAGAAAACAGAGTGAAACCTCAAAATGAAACCGGTTACTGCCAACGAACGGTTTAACCTAGAAGAACGAAATTTGGCGAGCCAAGTGGGCTTGGTGTACTGATCATTACCTGAAAGTATCATCAAGATTGGGTGAAAAAGTGTTTGCTGAGATTTCAGGCAACTCGTAGTTTTTTGGAAGCTTGGCAGGCCCTTTCCATGAAAGTGATTCTCGCCAGTCTCTGCTTAGGGCTACATCAACAGCAAACAAACCATAGAGATAGAACTTGAAACTGCTTTACTGTGTCAAGTTTCAAAGAGCTAGCACAAACCGTGTTTGATTTAGAGTTCCAAATACATGTATCCCTATAGGAGAAAACAGAGTGAAACCTCAAAATGAAACCGGTTACTGCCAACGAACGGTTTAACCTAGAAGAACGAAATTTGGCGAGCCAAGTGGGCTTGGTGTACTGATCATTACCTGAAAGTATCATCAAGATTGGGTGAAAAAGTGTTTGCTGAGATTTCAGGCAACTCGTAGTTTTTTGGAAGCTTGGAAGGCCCTTTCCATGAAAGTGATTCTCGCCAGTCTCTGCTTAGGGCTACATCAACAGCAAACAAACCATAGAGACAGAACTTGAAACTGCTTTATTGTGTCAAGTTTCAAAGAGCTAGCACAAACCGTGTTTGATTTAGAGTTCCAAATACATGAATCCCTATAGGAGAAAACAGAGTGAAACCTCAAAATGAAACCGGTTACTGCCAAGGAACGGTTTAACCTAGAAGAACGATATTTGGCGAGCCAAGTGGGCTTGGTGTACTGATCATTACCTGAAAGTATCATCAAGATTGGGTGAAAAAGTGTTTGCTGAGATTTCAGGCAACTCGTAGTTTTTTGGAAGCTTGGCAGGCCCTTTCCATGAAAGTGATTCTCGCCAGTCTCTGCTTAGGGCTACATCAACAGCAAACAAACCATAGAGATAGAACTTGAAACTGCTTTATTGTGTCAAGTTTCAAAGAGCTAGCACAAATCGTGTTTGATTTAGAGTTCCAAATACATGTATCCCTATAGGAGAAAACAGAGTGAAACCTCAAAATGAAACCGGTTACTGCCAACGAACGGTTGAACCTAGAAGAACGAAATTTGGCGAGCCAAGTGGGCTTGGTGTACTGATCATTACCTGAAAGTATCATCAAGATTGGGTGAAAAAGTGTTTGCTGAGATTTCAGGCAACTCGTAGTTTTTTGGAAGCTTGGCAGGCCCTTTCCATGAAAGTGATTCTCGCCAGTCTCTGCTTAGGGCTACATCAACAGCAAACAAACCATAGAGATAGAACTTGAAACTGCTTTACTGTTTCAAGTTTCAAAGAGCTAGCACAAACCGTGTTTGATTTAGAGTTCCAAATACATGTATCCCTATAGGAGAAAACAGAGTGAAACCTCAAAATGAAACCGGTTACTGCCAAGGAACGGTTTAACCTAGAAGAACGAAATTTGGCGAGCCAAGAGGGCTTGGTGTACTGATCATTACCTGAAAGTATCATCAAGATTGGGTGAAAAAGTGTTTGCTGAGATTTCAGGCAACTCGTAGTTTTTTGGAAGCTTGGCAGGCCCTTTCCATGAAAGTGATTCTCGCCAGTCTCTGCTTAGGGCTACATCAACAGCAAACAAACCATAGAGATAGAACTTGAAACTGCTTTATTGTGTCAAGTTTCAAAGAGCTAGCACAAATCGTGTTTGATTTAGAGTTCCAAATACATGTATCCCTATAGGAGAAAACAGAGTGAAACCTCAAAATGAAACCGGTTACTGCCAACGAACGGTTTAACCTAGAAGAACGAAATTTGGCGAGCCAAGTGGGCTTGGTGTACTGATCATTACCTGAAAGTATCATCAAGATTGGGTGAAAAAGTGTTTGCTGAGATTTCAGGCAACTCGTAGTTTTTTGGAAGCTTGGCAGGCCCTTTCCATGAAAGTGATTCTCGCCAGTCTCTGCTTAGGGCTACATCAACAGCAAACAAACCATAGAGATAGAACTTGAAACTGCTTTACTGTTTCAAGTTTCAAAGAGCTAGCACAAACCGTGTTTGATTTAGAGTTCCAAATACATGTATCCCTATAGGAGAAAACAGAGTGAAACCTCAAAATGAAACCGGTTACTGCCAAGGAACGGTTTAACCTAGAAGAACGAAATTTGGCGAGCCAAGTGGGCTTGGTGTACTGATCATTACCTGAAAGTATCATCAAGATTGGGTGAAAAAGTGTTTGCTGAGATTTCAGGCAACTCATAGTTTTTTGGAAGCTTTGCAGGCCCTTTCCATGTAAGTGATTCTCGCCAGTCTCTGCTTAGGGCTACATCAACAGCAAACAAACCATAGAGATAGAACTTGAAACTGCTTTACTGTATCAAGTTTCAAAGGGCTAGCACAAACCGTGTTTGATTTAGAGTTCCAAATACATGTATCCCTATAGGAGAAAACAGAGTGAAACCTCAAAATGAAACCGGTTACTGCCAAGGAACGGTTTAACCTAGAAGAACGAAATTTGGCGAGCCAAGTGGGCTTGGTGTACTGATCATTACCTGAAAGTGTCATCAAGATTGGGTGAAAAAGTGTTTGCTGACATTTCAGGCAACTCGTAGTTTTTTGGAAGCTTGGCAGGCCCTTTCCATGAAAGTGATTCTCGCCAGTCTCTGCTTAGGGCTACATCAACAGCAAACAAACCATAGAGACAGAACTTGAAACTGCTTTATTGTGTCAAGTTTCAAAGAGCTAGCACAAACCGTGTTTGATTTCGAGTTCCAAATACATGTATCCCTATAGGAGAAAACAGAGTGAAACCTCAAAATGAAACCGGTTACTGCCAACGAACGGTTTAACCTAGAAGAACGAAATTTGGCGAGCCAAGTGGGCTTGGTGTACTGATCATTACCTGAAAGTATCATCAAGATTGGGTGAAAAAGTGTTTGCTGAGATTTCAGGCAACTCGTAGTTTTTTGGAAGCTTGGCAGGCCCTTTCCATGAAAGTGATTCTCGCCAGTCTCTGCTTAGGGCTACATCAACAGCAAACAAACCATAGAGATAGAACTTGAAACTGCTTTATTGTGTCAAGTTTCAAAGAGCTAGCACAAACCGTGTTTGATTTAGAGTTCCAAATACATGTATCCCTATAGGAGAAAACAGTGAAACCTCAAAATGAAACCGGTTACTGCCAACGAACGGTTTAACCTAGAAGAACGAAATTTGGCGAGCCAAGTGGGCTTGGTGTACTGATCATTACCTGAAAGTATCATCAAGATTGGGTGAAAAAGTGTTTGCTGAGATTTCAGGCAACTCGTAGTTTTTTGGAAGCTTGGCAGGCCCTTTCCATGAAAGTGATTCTCGCCAGTCTCTGCTTAGGGCTACATCAACAGCAAACAAACCATAGAGATAGAACTTGAAACTGCTTTACTGTTTCAAGTTTCAAAGAGCTAGCACAAACCGTGTTTGATTTAGAGTTCCAAATACATGTATCCCTATAGGAGAAAACAGAGTGAAACCTCAAAATGAAACCGGTTACTGCCAACGAACGGTTTAACCTAGAAGAACGAAATTTGGCGAGCCAAGTGGGCTTGGTGTACTGATCATTACCTGAAAGTATCATCAAGATTGGGTGAAAAAGTGTTTGCTGAGATTTCAGGCAACTCGTAGTTTTTTGGAAGCTTGGAAGCCCTTTCCATGAAAGTGATTCTCGCCAGTCTCTGCTTAGGGCTACATCAACAGCAAACAAACCATAGAGACAAAACTTGAAACTGCTTTATTGTGTCAAGTTTCAAAGAGCTAGCACAAACCGTGTTTGATTTAGAGTTCCAAATACATGAATCCCTATAGGAGAAAACAGAGTGAAACCTCAAAATGAAACCGGTTACTGCCAAGGAACGGTTTAACCTAGAAGAACGAAATTTGGTGAGCCAAGTGGGCTTGGTGTACTGATCATTACCTGAAAGTATCATCAAGATTGGGTGAAAAAGTGTTTGCTGAGATTTCAGGCAACTCGTAGTTTTTTGGAAGCTTGGCAGGCCCTTTCCATGAAAGTGATTCTCGCCAGTCTCTGCTTAGGGCTACATCAACAGCAAACAAACCATAGAGACAGAACTTGAAACTGCTTTATTGTGTCAAGTTTCAAAGAGCTAGCACAAACCGTGTTTGATTTCGAGTTCCAAATACATGTATCCCTATAGGAGAAAACAGAGTGAAACCTCAAAATGAAACCGGTTACTGCCAACGAACGGTTTAACCTAGAAGAACGAAATTTGGCGAGCCAAGTGGGCTTGGTGTACTGATCATTACCTGAAAGTATCATCAAGATTGGGTGAAAAAGTGTTTGCTGAGATTTCAGGCAACTCGTATTTTTTTGGAAGCTTGGCAGGCCCTTTCCATGAAAGTGATTCTCGCCAGTCTCTGCTTAGGGCTACATCAACAGCAAACAAACCATAGAGACAGAACTTGAAACTGCTTTATTGTGTCAAGTTTCAAAGAGCTAGCACAAACCGTGTTTGATTTAGAGTTCCAAATACATGAATCCCTATAGGAGAAAACAGAGTGAAACCTCAAAATGAAACCGGTTACTGCCAAGGAACGGTTTAACCTAGAAGAACGAAATTTGGTGAGCCAAGTGGGCTTGGTGTACTGATCATTACCTGAAAGTATCATCAAGATTGGGTGAAAAAGTGTTTGCTGAGATTTCAGGCAACTCGTAGTTTTTTGGAAGCTTGGCAGGCCCTTTCCATGAAAGTGATTCTCGCCAGTCTCTGCTTAGGGCTACATCAACAGCAAACAAACCATAGAGATAGAACTTGAAACTGCTTTATTGTGTCAAGTTTCAAAGAGCTAGCACAAATCGTGTTTGATTTAGAGTTCCAAATACATGTATCCCTATAGGAGAAAACAGAGTGAAACCTCAAAATGAAACCGGTTACTGCCAACGAACGGTTTAACCTAGAAGAACGAAATTTGGCGAGCCAAGTGGGCTTGGTGTACTGATCATTACCTGAAAGTATCATCAAGATTGGGTGAAAAAGTGTTTGCTGACATTTCAGGCAACTCGTAGTTTTTTGGAAGCTTGGCAGGCCCTTTCCATGAAAGTGATTCTCGCCAGTCTCTGCTTAGGGCTACATCAACAGCAAAGAAACCATAGAGATAGAACTTGAAACTGCTTTACTGTTTCAAGTTTCAAAGAGCTAGCACAAACCGTGTTTGATTTAGAGTTCCAAATACATGTATCCCTATAGGAGAAAACAGAGTGAAACCTCAAAATGAAACCGGTTACTGCCAACGAACGGTTTAACCTAGAAGAACGAAATTTGGCGAGCCAAGTGGGCTTGGTGTACTGATCATTACCTGAAAGTATCATCAAGATTGGGTGAAAAAGTGTTTGCTGAGATTTCAGGCAACTCGTAGTTTTTTGGAAGCTTGGAAGGCCCTTTCCATGAAAGTGATTCTCGCCAGTCTCTGCTTAGGGCTACATCAACAGCAAACAAACCATAGAGACAGAACTTGATACTGCTTTATTGTGTCACGTTTCAAAGAGCTAGCACAAACCGTGTTTGATTTACAGTTCCAAATACATGAATCCCTATAGGAGAAAACAGAGTGAAACCTCAAAATGAAACCGGTTACTGCCAAGGAACTGTTTAACCTAGAAGAACGAAATTTGGTGAGCCAAGTGGGCTTGGTGTACTGATCATTACCTGAAAGTATCATCAAGATTGGGTGAAAAAGTGTTTGCTGAGATTTCAGGCAACTCGTAGTTTTTTGGAAGCTTGGCAGGCCCTTTCCATGAAAGTGATTCTCGCCAGTCTCTGCTTAGGGCTACATCAACAGCAAACAAACCATAGAGACAGAACTTGAAACTGCTTTATTGTGTCAAGTTTCAAAGAGCTAGCACAAACCGTGTTTGATTTAGAGTTCCAAATACATGTATCCCTATAGGAGAAAACAGAGTGAAACCTCAAAATGAAACCGGTTACTGCCAACGAACGGTTTAACCTAGAAGAACGAAATTTGGCGAGCCAAGTGGGCTTGGTGTACTGATCATTACCTTAAAGTATCATCAAGATTGGGTGAAAAAGTGTTTGCTGAGATTTCAGGCAACTCGTAGTTTTTTGGAAGCTTGGCAGGCCCTTTCCATGAAAGTGATTCTCGCCAGTCTCTGCTTAGGGCTACATCAACAGCAAACAAACCATAGAGACAGAACTTGAAACTGCTTTATTGTGTCAAGTTTCAAAGAGCTAGCACAAACCGTGTTTGATTTAGAGTTCCAAATACATGAATCCCTATAGGAGAAAACAGAGTGAAACCTCAAAATGAAACCGGTTACTGCCAAGGAACGGTTTAACCTAGAAGAACGAAATTTGGTGAGCCAAGTGGGCTTGGTGTACTGATCATTACCTGAAAGTATC
>NW_027523857.1:0-39668 GCF_052094955.1 Ictidomys tridecemlineatus | reverse complement strand
TCTGCTCTCTATAACATTCCTTTTCCACCCCAGTCTCCAAAATATGTTCTCTGTATCTATCCTTCTGCACCTCAGTCTCCAATTTATGCTCTATGTAAGAGTCTTTCTGCACCCAAGTCTGCACCCTCTGCTCTAGGTAACAGTCCTATACCACAGTCTACAAACTCTGCTCTTTGTAACGCTCCTTCTGCACCTTAATTTCCAAACTCTGCTTCCTGTAACAGTTTTTCTGCACCTGAGTCTCCAAACTCTGCTCTCTGTAACCGTTCTTCTACACCCCAGTCTCCAAACACTTCTCTCTGTAAAAGTCCACCTGGACCTCAGTCTAAAACCTCTGCTCACCACGATTCTTCTGCACCCCCGTCTCCAAACACTGCTCTCTGTAACAGTCCAACTGCAGCTCAGTCTCCAACCACTGCTCTCTGTAACATCCTTCAGCAACCCAGTCTCCAAACACTGCTCTCTATAACAGTCCTTCTGCACTCCAGTCTCCAACGTCTACTCTCTGTAACTGGCCTTCTGCACGCCAGTCTTTAAAGTCTGCTCTATGCAACGATCATTCTGCACGCCTGTCCCTATACTCTGCTCTCTGCAATGATCCAACTAAACCCCAGTCTCAAACCTCTCATCTCTAAAACAGTCCTTCTGCACCTCAGTCTCCAACCTCTGCCTTCTGTAATAGGCCTTCTGCACCCCAATCTCGAACGCTGCTCTCTGTAACAGTCCTTCCGCACCGCAGTCTCCAACCCCTGCTCTCTGTAGCAATCCTTCTGCAACCCAGTCTCTAAAATCTGCTCTCTGCAACAGTCGTTCTCTACCCCAGTCTCCAACATCTGCTATCTGCAACAGTCTTTCTGCACCCCAGTCTTCAAACTCTGCTCTCTGCAACGAACCTTCTGGGCCCCAGTCTCTAACGTCTGCTCTCTGCAACATTCCTTCAGCAATAGAATCTCAAACATCTGCTCTCTGTAAGATCCTTCTGCACTTCAGTTTTCAAACTCTGCTCTCTGTAAAATTTCTTCTCCACCCCAGTCTCAAACCTCTGTCCTCTGCAACAGTCCTTCTGCTCCCCAGTCTCAGAGATCTGCTCTCTGTAACAGACCTTACATACCACAGTTTCCAACCTCTGTTTTCTGTAACGGTCCTTCTGCAACCCAGTCTCCAAACTCTGCTTTTTGAATCAGTTCTTCTGAACCCCAGTCTCCAACCTCTGCTCTTTGTATTTATCCTTCTTCACCTCAGTCTTCAACCGTGCTTTCTGTAACAGTCCTTCTGCAAGTCAGTCTCTAAACTCTGCTCTCTGTAACAGTCCTTCTACACCTCAGTCTCCAACCTCTACTCTCTGTAACAGTACTTCTGCACCTCAGTCTCTAACCCTGCTCTCTGTGACAGTTCTTCTGCACCTCAGTCTTCTAACTCTTCTCTCAGCAACAGTCTTCTGAACCCCAGTCTCAAATATCTGCACTCTGAAACAGTTCTTCTATAAACCATTCTCCAACATCTGCTCTCTTTAACAGTTTCCCTGTATGGCAGTCTCCGAACTCTGCTCTCTGCAATGGTCCTTCTGCACCCCAGTCTCCAACCTCTGCTTTCTGTATCAGACATTCTGAACCCCAGTCTCCAAACTCTGCTCTCTGTAACAGTTATTCTGCACCTCAGTCTCCAAATTCTGCTCTCTTCAACAGTCCTCTGCACCCAAGACTCCAAAACCTGCACCCTGCAACAGTCCTTCTTTACCTCATTCTCCCACCTCTGTAATTTGCAACAGTCCTTCTGCACCGCAGTCTCCAACTTCATCTCTCTGTAACAATCCTTCTGCACCTCTGTCTCCACCTCTGCTCTCTGCAATGGTCCTTATGCACCTCAGTCTCTAACCTTCACTCTGTAACAGTCCTTCTGCACCTCATTCTCCATCCTCTGCTCTCTGCAACAGTCCATCTTCACCCCAGTCTCCAACCTCTGCTCCCTGCAACAGTACTTCTGCACCCCAGTCTCCAAAATCTGCTGTCTGTAGGATCATTCTAAAACCCAGTCACAAACCTCTGCTCTCTGTATCTATCCTTCTGCACCTCAGTCTCAAAAGTCTTCTCTCTGTAACAGTCTATCTGCATCGCAGTCTGACACCTCTGCTCTCTGTACGATCCTCCTTCACCCAGTCTCCAACCACTGCTACCGGTAACAGTCCACCTGCACCTCAGTCTCCAACCTCTGCTCTCTGTATAATCCTTCTGGAACTCAGTCTCCAAACTCTGGTCTCTATATCAGTCCTTTTGCACCTCAGTCTCCAAACTCTGCTCTCTGTAACAGGCCTTCTGCAACCCAGTCTCAAATATCTACTCTCTGCAAAAGTCCTTCTGCCCCTCAGTCTTAAAACTCTGCTCTCTGCAAAGACCCTTCTGCACCCCAGTCTCCTACTTCTGCTCTCTGTAATAGTCCTTTGCACCTCATTATCATAACTCAGCTCTCTGTAAGATCCTTCTACAACCCAGTCTTTAAACTCTGCACTCTGTAACAGTCCTTCTGCACAACAGTCTCCAAACTCTGCTCTCGGTAACAGGACTTCTGCAAGCCAGTCTCCAATCTCTGCTCTCTGAAACAGGCCTTCTGCACCCCATTCTCCAACCTCTTCTCTCTGCAATGATTCATCTCCCCCCAGTCACCAACCTCTGCTCTCTGCAACAGGCCCTTTTGCACCCCAGTCTCCAAACTCTGCTCTCTGTAAGATCCATCTGAACCCAAGTCTCCAACCTCTGCTCTTTGTAAAAGTCCTTCTGCACCTCAGTCTCCAACATATGCTCTCTGCAACATTCCTTATGGAGCACAGTCTCCAACATCTGCTCTCTGCTACATTACTTTTGCAGCCCAGTCTCCAACCTCTGCTCTCTGCAACAGTCCTTCTGCAGCCCAATCTCGAACGTCTACTCTCTGCAACAGTCCTTCTGCACCTCAGTCTCCTACCTCTGGTCTCTTCAACAGTCTTTCTGCACTCCAGTCTCCAACCTCTGCTCTCTGCAACAGTCCTTCTGCACCCCAGTCTCCAACATCTGCTCTCTGCAACCATAGTTCTGAACCCCAGACCTCAAACTCTGCTCTCTGAAACAATGCTTCTGGACCCCAGTTTCCAACCTCTACTCTCTGGAAGAGTCCTTCTGCACCACAGTCTCCAGCCTCTGCTCTCTGTAAGATCCATCTGCACTCCAGTTTCCAAATTCTGCTCTTTGTAACATTCCTTCTCCAAACCAGTTTTTAACCTCTTCTTTCTGCAAGTGTCCTGCAGCACCCCAGTCTCCAACCTCTGTCCTCTGAAACAGTCCTTCTGCTCCCCAGTCTCCAACATCTGCTCTCTGTAACAGTCCTTCGGCAACCCAGTCTCCAAACTTTGCTTTCTGTATAAGTCCTTCTGAACACCAGTCAAAAAACTCTGCACTCTGTGTCTATCCTTCTGCACCTCAGTCCTTAACCTGTGCTCTCTGTAACTTTTCTTCTCCACCCTAGTCTCTAACCTGTGCTCTCTGTAACAGTTTTTCTATACCGCTGTCTCCAAACTCTGGTCTATGTAATGGTTCTTCTGCACCCCAATTTCCAACATCTGCTTTCTGTAACACTCCTTCTGCACCTCAGTCTCCAAACTCTGCTCTTTCTAACAGTACTTCTACACCTTAGTCTCCAAAATCTGGTCTCTGTAACAGGCCTTCTGCACCTCAGTCTAACACCTCTCCTCTCTGCATGGTCTTTCTGCACCTCAGTCTCCAACCACTGCTCTCTGTAACAGTCCACCTGCACCTCAGTCTCCAACCTCTGCTCTTTGTAAGATACTTCAGGAACCCAGTCTCCAAACTCTGCTCTCTATAACTGTCCTTCTACACAACAGTCTCCAACCTCTCCTCTCTGTAACAGTCCATCTGCACCTCAGTCTCCAAATTCTGCTGTCGGTAAGATGCTTCTGCACCCCTGTATCCAATCTCTGCTCTCTGTAACAGGACTTCCGCACCTCATTCTCAACCTTCTCGTCTCTGCAACAGTCCTTTTCCAACCCAGTCTCAAATTTCTGCTCACTATATCAATCCTTATGCACACTAGTTACCAACATCTTCTTTCTGCAACAGTCCTTCTGCACCTCAGTCTCAAAACTCTGCAATTTGCAACGACCCTTCTGCACCCCTGTCTTCTACCTCGGCTCTCTGTAACAGTCCTTCAGCAACTCAGTCTCCCAACTCTGCTCTCTGTAAGATCCTTCTGCAACCCAGTCTTTAAACTCTGCACTTTGTACCTTTCCTTCTGCACAAAAGTCTCCAACTTCTTCTCTCTGTAACAGGACTTCTGCAACCCAGTCTCCAACCTCTGCTCTCTGTAACAGGCCTTCTGCACACCAGTCTCCAACCTCTTCTCTCTGCAACAATTCTTCTCCACCCCGGTCGTAAACATCTGCTCTCTGCAACAGTCCTTTTGAACCCCAGTCTCCAAACTCTGCTCTCTGTAAGATCTATCTGAACCCCAGTCTCCAACCTATGCTTTCTGTAACAGTCCTTCTACACCCAATTCTCCAAATTCTGCTCTCTGTAACAGTCCTTCTGCACCTCAGTCTCCAACCTCTGCTCTCTCTAACAGTCTTTCTGCACCCCAGTCTCTAAAATCTGCTCTCTGCAACATTCTTTCTGGACCCCAGTCTTCAACATCTGCTCTCTGCAACGATCCTTCTGAACCCCAGTCTCCAACCTCTGTTCTCAGCAACAGTCCTTCTGCACCACAGTCTCTAACCTCTGCTCTCTGTAAGTTCCTTCTGCACTCCAGTTTCCAAACTCTGCTCTCTATAACATTCCTTTTCCACCCCAGTCTCCAAAATATGTTCTCTGTATCTATCCTTCTGCACCTCAGTCTCCAATTTATGCTCTATGTAAGAGTCTTTCTGCACCCAAGTCTGCACCCTCTGCTCTAGGTAACAGTCCTATACCACAGTCTACAAACTCTGCTCTTTGTAACGCTCCTTCTGCACCTTAATTTCCAAACTCTGCTTCCTGTAACAGTTTTTCTGCACCTGAGTCTCCAAACTCTGCTCTCTGTAACCGTTCTTCTACACCCCAGTCTCCAAACACTTCTCTCTGTAAAAGTCCACCTGGACCTCAGTCTAAAACCTCTGCTCACCACGATTCTTCTGCACCCCCGTCTCCAAACACTGCTCTCTGTAACAGTCCAACTGCAGCTCAGTCTCCAACCACTGCTCTCTGTAACATCCTTCAGCAACCCAGTCTCCAAACACTGCTCTCTATAACAGTCCTTCTGCACTCCAGTCTCCAACGTCTACTCTCTGTAACTGGCCTTCTGCACGCCAGTCTTTAAAGTCTGCTCTATGCAACGATCATTCTGCACGCCTGTCCCTATACTCTGCTCTCTGCAATGATCCAACTAAACCCCAGTCTCAAACCTCTCATCTCTAAAACAGTCCTTCTGCACCTCAGTCTCCAACCTCTGCCTTCTGTAATAGGCCTTCTGCACCCCAATCTCGAAACGCTGCTCTCTGTAACAGTCCTTCCGCACCGCAGTCTCCAACCCCTGCTCTCTGTAGCAATCCTTCTGCAACCCAGTCTCTAAAATCTGCTCTCTGCAACAGTCGTTCTCTACCCCAGTCTCCAACATCTGCTATCTGCAACAGTCTTTCTGCCACCCCAGTCTTCAAACTCTGCTCTCTGCAACGAACCTTCTGGGCCCCAGTCTCTAACGTCTGCTCTCTGCAACATTCCTTCAGCAATAGAATCTCAAACATCTGCTCTCTGTAAGATCCTTCTGCACTTCAGTTTTCAAACTCTGCTCTCTGTAAAATTTCTTCTCCACCCCAGTCTCAAACCTCTGTCCTCTGCAACAGTCCTTCTGCTCCCCAGTCTCAGAGATCTGCTCTCTGTAACAGACCTTACATACCACAGTTTCCAACCTCTGTTTTCTGTAACGGTCCTTCTGCAACCCAGTCTCCAAACTCTGCTTTTTGAATCAGTTCTTCTGAACCCCAGTCTCCAACCTCTGCTCTTTGTATTTATCCTTCTTCACCTCAGTCTTCAACCGTGCTTTCTGTAACAGTCCTTCTGCAAGTCAGTCTCTAAACTCTGCTCTCTGTAACAGTCCTTCTACACCTCAGTCTCCAACCTCTACTCTCTGTAACAGTACTTCTGCACCTCAGTCTCCAACCTCTGCTCTCCACAAGAGTAATTCTGCACCCCAGTCTCCAAACGCTGCTCTCTGCAACAGTCCTTCTTCACCCTAGTTACCATCTGCTCTCTGATACAGTACTTATGCACCCCAGTCTTCAATCACTGCTCTATGTAACAGTCCTCCTGTACTGCAGTATCCAAACTTTGCTCGCTGAAACGGTCTTTCTGCACCCCAGACTTCAATCTCTGCTTTCTGTATCAGTCCTTCTGTACCCCAGTTTCCAACCTCTGCTCTCTGTAAGAGTTCTTCTGCTCCTCAGTCTCCAACCTCTGATCTCTGCAACAGTCCTTCTGCTACTCAGTCTACAAATTCTGCTTTCTGTAAGATCCTTAGGCACCCCTGTATTTAACCTCTGCTCTCTGAAACTGTCCTTCTGCACCCGAGTCTCCAAACTCTGCTTTCTGTAACAGGACTTCCGCACCTCAGTCTCCAAACTCTGCTCTCTGCAACAGTCCTTCTGCACCCCAGTCTTCAACCTCTGCTTTCAGGCCACGATACCTTAAAGTCTCTGTTGGGTCATTGCACAACATGGGCTGTGACATCATCAACATATTCAATTCCCTCAGATCAGACATCCAACCTACCTCCTCAGATCTGTTTTCTAGAACCATCTCTGATGTAAACCACTATTGTGGTAAGTGCCACCGTGGTCAGGTAGATATGAAGAACGACTCTTGATGTCTTAGGGTAGAGGAAGTTGATACAGAAAAACGTTATAAAATTGTTGGGAAATCTGGAAGAAAAAAGAAAAATAGTGCAGGTGACACCACTCCATATATGGAAACCCTAACTTCCCTGGAAAGAGCTGCTCATTCCACGCTATTGTGACCCACATTCAGGAACAGCTGTCTAGGAGCTTGCACATACAGCTCCTGGCACCAAGGAGATTAGTTCCTGCCTCTACAGGGCTGGTTTGCTGCTGCTGCTATGGGATCCAAAAGAACCCGCTTTCTTCCTTCTTTTTCTTCCTCTCTGCCTAGTGTTTGGCTGATCTTGACAGTACCTCCTAAGATGAAGGCCTGCAGGTAGGGGAGTTTGGGAAAGGAGGTTCTCGTACTTTCTGTTTCTCTGGTGTGGGTAGAACACAGAAAGACAGAGATGGTGCTGAACACACACACAAGGTGTCCTACACACTTAAATCTGAAAGTGGGAAAAGGGTGTTTTTGAAAAGAGAGGAGACAAAGGAGTCTCAGAGACTTTAAAAGCAGGAGTTGAAGTTGAAGCTCCAGATACAGACTGTGTAACCAGGTGCCTACAAGTCCATGGGAAGCATCTTTTTTCAGATGGCTGTATACTCCAGTTTGAATATCGGTCTAGACTTTGATCAAGCAAAGAAATGCACACCCTCCAGCCACCTTCCTCAGGGAACTCTGGACCTCATTGCTTCTCAGGCTGTGAATGAAGAGGCTCAAGAGGGGGCTAACCACACAGAAGAGCACAGAGACCAGGGTGTCCATGTCCAACCTTCTCTGGGCCTGTCATAGTGGAAGTTGGCTGTTACATAGAAGTCCACCACGACAGTGAGGGGGAAAGCACAGGTGGAGAAGGCCTTCCTCCTGCGCTGGGGAGTGGGAATCCCAAGGATGGCCGCCATGATGAGTGCGTAGGAGCTTGCAGTGAAGAGGCAGGGGCTGAGGCCCATGGTGGCACTGACCACGTGAAGCGCAGACTCGTTGACAGAGGTGTCTGAGCAGGAGAGCTTCAGAAAAATGGGGTGTCACAGAGAAAGTGGCTGAACTAGTGGGGCACACACAGAGTGTGTGTGATGGCTAGCACCGTGTGTGTGACCAAATTCACCAGCCCACACAGCCAGGACCCAGTCACCAGACCAACACAGACCTTCACACTCATGTTGACTGGGTACTGAGTGCCACACAGCACTCATACTGGCCACACAGCCAGTAAGAAGCATTCTGTGCCAGCACTTGTCACCAAAAAGAAGATCTGTGAAAGGCAGCCCTCATAAGAAATGGCCTTCTTCTCCCAGAAGAAGTGCACCAGCAGTACTGGGAGGGTGGTGGATGTGTAGCAGACGTCCAAGAAGCTCAAATTGCTGAGGAAAAAGTACATTGGAATGTGGAGAGCAGGACTGACCCTGGTGGCCACTATTATGAGCATGTTCATCAGGAGAGTAGTCACGTAAATGACCAGAAAGAGCAGAAAGAACCAGCCCTGTAGGTTGCAGTGGTTTGAAAATCCCAAGAAGATGAATTCAGTGACAAATGATTGATTGCTCATTTCCAATGTTGTCATAGCTACAAAAACAGAGAAAAAGAGACCATGACGAGAATGGACTGAGAGCATCCCAAACAGGCTTGTTAATCTGCAGCAACATGGCAAATAATATTGTATAGAGAGATGCCTGGACTCTGGAAAGAGACGTATAGGAGTGACATTAGAGAGAGCATAACTTCTCACAGACTTTTCCATGGGTGCTCTTTTGTAGAATAAATGGAGGCTTGGTCAAAATGCACGACCAGCTATCAACCGCTGTGTCTCATTGAATCTGCAGTACCTCCCTCATAACACTGTGCTTCACTGTGATGAATTATTTTTTGTATGTCTGTTATTTCAAGTAATAAGTTTTCATTGTGGAAAACTTAGGAAAATGCAGAAAGTTATTCATAAGAATAGAACAGGTCACAAAATCAAAGATTTCTTTGCATTCATCCCATTCTACCTCTATCTATCTTTAAAATATCCAAAGCAAAATTTCCCAATGTTGTTGTACTCTATTTAGTTGTTTGCCTTGTAATCTTAATTTCCTAACCACAAAGTAACCACAAAGTAGTGTAAGCCTGCCAAAATGAAAAGTATATATGATCAACTTCACAAGTAAAGATTGAGATCAACACCTTCACTTTGGTGTCTGTGTTGTTTCTCCATCCCCTCTTTCGCCGACTCCTCACCATCCGTTCCTCTCCTGAGACCCCCTGTTGGAGCTGGTCTCCGACACTGTCCTTCAACCAACTTACAATCTTATTGGAAGATGAACTCAATATGTGCAGGAAACTTGGTAACAATTCTATGTAATCTACAAATTATCATTATTTTCCCTTAGTGTTTGCTTGGGCAGCTCTGGGAATGGAGCACTTAATACTTGTCAAAGCCCCTCATTCCATCTTGAATATGCGTTCCTCCAGGTCCTAGTTGGGCCTCTCAATTGTGTTCTAAACACTAGGGCAACACCTTGTGTAAATGTGCACTCAGTAAAGGTTTGAAGAATGAAGTAAGTCTGTCAAGTACATTAATGGAGCAGAGTTTTTAAAAGATTCTTTAAAGACGTACTGTGTGGGACCTAAAGGATCTAACAGAGACTTGACAGACGTGAGAGGACATTTCTGTTCAGTGGTTCTGGTGCAGATATCTTGCTGAGAAAAATAAAGCCTCAGTGGGCATAAGTGAGGCAGCATAGCCCAGCGGCTTCTGAGGAACTAAGTGTCTCCTGTCTCCTAAACATATCCCTTATGGAGACCATCGGCTCAGTTCCTACAGAACAAGCAGCTCTGCATCTTTCTTTCCCAATCAGTCATCTCAAAGTCAGGTGACCGAGAATTAAGTCACTTATGAGTGACCCCAAAAAAATAATATTTCTAAAGGAGGGGGGTTGTGTATGAAGTAGATTACTCAAAAGCTTCAGGGATTTATTACAGTTAATAAATTTCTTGCAACTCCCCTCCCCAAGCATCCATGTGTTGTAAGATAAAGATGAAAACCCCTAGTTAGTGAATGAATACCTTTCAAAACATAACTTCTTCTACAATAATGATTTTTATTTAAACAGATTTTTGGTAGGTTTGTTGTTATGCTATATTGTATCATAATGGGAATGTGTCCTTATACTTTCTCCCTAAAAATTATTCCTTTCTGTCCTGCTCATCAAAAGCAGAGGAGTAACACTTAGCATTATCTAAGGGTGTAGAAGAATCGTGGAGAGCAGAGGTTTCAGAATGAGGTACAGGTGGACTTTTACAGAGAGCAGTGATTGGAGACTGGGGTGTAGAAGGACTGTTACAGAGAGCAGAGTTTGGAGACTCAGGTGCAGAAAAACTGTTACAGGAAGCAGAGTTTGGAAATTAAGGTGCGGAAGGACCTTTACAGAGAGCAGAGTTAGGAGACTGTGGTTTAGGACTGTTACCTAGAGCAGAGGTTGAAGACTGGAGTGCAGAAGGACTCTTACATAGAGCATAGGTTGGAGACTGAGGTGCAAAGGATAGATACAGAGAAAAGATTTTGGAGACTGGGGTTCAGGCAGACTGATACAGAAAGCAGAGGTTGGAGACTGGGGTGTAGAAGGACCTTTACAAAGAGCAGATGTTGGAGACTGCGAAACAGAAGGACTGTTACAGAGAACAAATCTCAGAGACTGGAGAGCAGAAGGACTGTTGTAGAGAGCTGAGGTTGAAGACTGGGGTAGAGAAGGAATGTTATAGACAGCAGAGTTTGGAAACTAGAATGCAGAAGGATCTTATAGAGAGCAGAGGTTGGAGACTGTGGTGCAGAAGGACTGTTACTGAGAGCAGAGGTTGGAAACTGGGGTCCAGAAGGATCCTTGCAGAGAGCAGATGTTGAAGACTAGGGTGCAGAAGGAATGTTGCAGAGAGCAGATTTTAGAAACTGGTGCACTGAAGGACTGTTACAAAGAGCAGAGGTTGGAGACTGAGGTGCAGAAAGACTGTTACAGAGAACAGAGTTTGGAGATTTGGTGTAGAAGGACTGTTACAGAGAGCATAGTTAGGAGACTGGGGTTCAGATGAATCTTACAGAGGGCAGAGTTTGGAGACTGGGGTTCAAAACAACTTTTGCAGACAGCAGATGTTGGAGACTGGGGTGGAGAAGAATCGTTGCAGAGAGAAGAGGTTGGAGACTGGGGTGCAGAGAGCCTGTTATAAAGAGCAGAGTTTGAAGACTGGGTTGCAGAAGTCCTGTTACAGAGAGCAGAAGTAGGAGACTGTTGTGCAGAAGGACAGGTACAAAGTGCAGAGTTTAAAGACTGGGTTGCAGAAGGATCTTACAGAGAGTAGAGTTGGGAGACTGAGGTGCAGAAGGACTGTTACAGAGAGCCGATGTAGGAGACTGGGGTGCAGAAGGGTCGTTGCAGAGAGCAGAGTTTAAGCCTGAGGTGCAGAAGGACTGTTGCAGAGAGCAGATGTTGGTAACTAGTGTGCAGAAGGACTGTTTTAGAGAGCAGAGGTTTTAGACTAGGGTGGAAAAGTCCTGTTACAGAGAGCAGAGGTTGGAGACTCGGGTGCAGAAGGACTGTCACAGGGAGCAGAGGTTGGAGACTGAGGTGTAGAAGTACTGTTACATAGAGCAGAGTTCGGAGACTGATGTGAAGAAGGACTGTTAAAGAAAGCACAGGTTGGAAATTAGGGTGCAGAATGATCATTACAAAGACCAGAGTTTGGAGACTGCGGTATAGAAAAACTGTTACAGAGAGCTGAGGTTGGAGACTGGGGTGTAGAAGGAATGTTACAGAGAGCACAGGTTGGAGACTGAAGTGCAGAAGGATAGATACAGAGAGCAGAGTTTTGAAACTGGTGTTCAGAAGGACTGTTATAAAGAACAGTGTTTGGAGACTGGAGTGCAGAAGAATCATGCAGAGAGCAGAGGTGTCAGACTGAGGTGCAGAAGGACTGTTACAGAGAGTAGAGTTTGGAGACTGAGGTGCAGAAGGACTGTTACAGAAAGAAGTGGTAGGAAATTGGCGTGCAGAAGGACCGTAACAGAGACCAGAGTTTGGAGACTGCGGTATACAAAAACTGTAACAGAGAGCAGAGTTTGGAGACTGAGGTGCAAAATAATAGATACAGAGAGCAGAGGTTTGAGACTGGGTTTTAAAGGATCCTACAGAGAGCAGACTTTGGAGAGTGAAGTGCAGAAGGACTGTTACAGAGAGTAGAGGTTGGAGACTGAGGTACAGAAGGACCGTTGCAGAGAACAGAGTTTGGAGACTGAGGTGCAGAAAGATTGTTACAGAGAGCAGAGTTTGGAGACTGGGGTGCAGAAGGACTGTTGCAGAGAGCAGAGGTTGGACACTGGGTTGAAGAAGGACTGTTGCAGAGAGCAGAGGATGAAGACTGGGCTGCAGAAGGAATGTTGCAGAGAGTAGATGTTGAAGACTGAGTTGCAGAAGGACTCTTAGAGAGAGCAGAGCTTGGAGACAGGGGTGCAGAAGGACTGTTGCATAGAACAGAAGTTGGAGACTGAGGTGCAGAAGTCCTGTTACAGAGAACAGAGGTTGTAGACTGGGTTGCAGAAGGATTGTTGCAAATAGCAGAGCTTGGAGACAGGGGTGCAGAAGGATCTTACATAGAGCAGAAGATAGAGACTGAGGTACAGAAGGACTGTTGCAGAGATCAGAGGTTGGATAATGGGGTGCAGTAGGATCATTGCAGAGAACAGAGGTTGGAGATTGGGATGCAGAAGGATCATTGCAGAGAGCAGAGTTTGGAGACTTGGGTGCAGAAGGCCTGTTCCAGAGAGGAGAGGTTGGAGACTGGGGTGCAGAACGACTTTTATAGAGAGCAGAGTTTTGAGATTGAGTTCCTGAAGTATCTTACAGAGAGCAGAGGTTGGACACTGAGGTACAGTTAGACTATTACAGAGAGCAGTGCTTGGAGACTGGGGTGCAGAAGGATCGTGCAGAGAGCAGAGGTGTCAGACTGAGGTGCAGATGGACTGTTACAGAGAGCAGAGGTTGGAGACTGAGATGCATAAGGATTGATACAGAAAGCAGAGGTTTGAGACTGAGTTTTAGAAGGATCCTACAGAGAGCAGAGGTTTGAGAGTGAAGTGCAAAAGGACTGTTACAAAGAGTAGAGGTCGGAGACTGAGGTGCAGAAGGACCGTTGCAGAGAACAGAGTTTGAAGACTGAGGTGCAGAAGGATTGTTATAGAGAGCAGAGTTTAGAAACTGGGGTGCAGAAGGACTCTTGCAGAGAGCAGAGGTTGGAGACTGGTGTGAAGAAGAACTGTTGCAGAGAGCAGAGTTTGGAGACTGGGGTGCAGAAGGACTGTTACAGAGAGCAGCGGTTGGATACTGAGGGGCAGAAAGACTTTTAGAGAGAGCAGAATTTGGAGACTAGGGTGCAGAAGGATTTATATAGAAAGCATAGTTTGGAGTATGTGCTGCAGAATGACCTTTACAGAGAGCAGAGTTTGAAGACTGAAGTATAGAAGTACTGTTGCACAGAGAAGAGGTTGGAGACTGAGGTGCAGAAGGATAGATACAGAGAACAGATGTTGGAGAATGGGGTTCAGAAAGACAGATACAGAAAGCAGAGTTTGGAGACTGGCATGTAGAAGGACTGTTACACAGAGCAGAGTTTGGAGACTGGCATGTAGAAGGACTGTTACACAGAGCAGAGTTTGGAGACTCAGGTGCAGAAGAACTGTTACAGGAAGCAGAGTTTTTAAATTGGGGTGCAGAAGGATATTTACAGAGAGCAGATGTTGGAGACTGTGGTATAGGACTGTTATCCAGAACAGATGTTGGAGACTGGGGTGCAGAAGGACTCTTACATAGAGAACTGGTTGGAGACTGAGGTGCAGAACGATAAATACAGAAAACAGACGTTGGAGACTGGGGTTCAGACAGACTGATACAGAAAGCAGAGATTGGAGACTGGGGTGTAGAAGGACGGTTACGAAGAGCAGAGGTTCGAGACTGCGGTACAGAAGGAGTGTTGCGGTACAGATAGTAGAGGATAGGAAAGGGAGCAGAATACAACAGATACTAATAGGGCATTATGTAAAAATGTGGATATGTAACAGATGTGATTCTGCAATCTGTATTTGGGGTAAAAATGGGAGTTCATAACCAACTTGAATCTAATGTATGAAACATGATATGTCAATAGCTTTGTAATGTTTTGAACAACCAATAAAAAAAAAGAAGGAGTGTTACAGAGAGCAGATGTTCGAGACTGGTGAGCAGAAGGACTGTTGCAGAGGACAGAGGTTGGAGACTGGGGTGGAGAAAGAATATTACAGAGAGCAGAGTTTGGAAACTGGAGTGCAGATAGATCTTATGGTTGGAGACTGTGGTGCAGAAGAACTGTTGCAGAGAGCAGACTTTGGATACTGGCGTCCAGAAGGATTTTTGCAGAGAGCAGAGTTTGGAGACTGGGGTGAAGATGGACTGTTAAAGAGAGAAGAGTTTGGAGACTGTTGTGCGGCAGGACTGTTGCAGAGAGCAGATGTTGGAGATTGGGGTGGAGAAGAATCATTGCAGAGAGAAGAGGTTGGAGTCTGTTGTGCAGAAGTACTCTTTCAGATTGCAGAGTTTAATGACTTAGTTGCAAAAGGATTGTACAGAGAGCAGAGTTGGGAGATTGAGTTGCAGAAGGACTGTTAGAGAGATAAGAGGTAAGAGACTGGGGTGCAGAGGGACTGTTACAGAGAGCAGAGGTTGGATACAGGGGTGCAGAAGCATCTTACAGAAAGAAGAATTTGGAGACTGAGGTGCAGAAGGACTGTTGCAGAGATAAGAAGTTGGAGAGTGGGGTGCAGTTGGATTATTGAGACTGGGGTTCAGAAGGAATGTTACAGAGAGAACAGGTTGGATACTGAGGTGCAGAAGGATAGATACAGATAGCAGAGGTTTGAGACTGGGGTTAAGAAGGACCGTTACAGAGAGCAGATGTTGGAGACTGGGGAGCAGAAGGACTGTTGCAGAGGACAGAGTTTGGAGACTGGGGTGCCGCAGAACACTTGCAGAAAGCAGAGGTTAAATACTGGAGTGAAGAAGAAATGTTACAGAGAGAAGAATTTGGAAACTGGAGAACAGGTTGGAAACTGAGGTGCAGAAGGATCTTACAGAGAGCAGAGTTTGGAGACTGTGGTGCATAAGGACTGTTGCAAAGAGCAGAGATTGGAGACTGAGGTGCAGAAGTCCTGTTACATAGAGCAGAGCTAGAAGAAAGGGGTGCAGAGGATCTTACAGAGAGAAGAATTTGGAGACTGAGGTGCAGATGGAGTATTGTAGAGATCAGAGTTTGGAGACTGGGGTGCAGTAGGATCATTGCAGAGAGCAGAGTTTGGAGACTTGGGTCCAGAAGTATCGTTGCAGAGAGGAGAGTTCAAAGTCTCAGGTGCAGAAGGACAGTTACTGAAAGCAGAGTTTCGAAATTGGGCTGCAGAAGGACCATTAGAGACAACAGAGGTTGGAGACTGTGGTATAGGTCTGTTACCGAGAGAAGAGGTTGGAGACTGGGGTTCAGACAGACTGATACAGAAAGCAGAGATGGAGACTGGGGTGTAGAAGGATCGTTACAAAGAGCAGAGGTCGGAGACTGTGGTACAGAAGGACTGTTACAGAGAGCAGATCTCGGAGTCTGGGGAGCAGAAAAACTGTTGCAGAAGACAGAGGATGGAGACTGGGGTGGAGAAGGAATGTTACAGAGAGCAGAGTTTGTAAACTGGAGTACAGAAAGATCTTACAGAGAGCAGTGGTTAGAGACTGTGGTGCAGAAGGACTGTTGCAAAGAGCAGACATTAGAGACTGGATTCCAGAAGGATCGTTCAAGAGAGCAGATTTTAGAACCTGGGGTGCAGAAGGACTGTTACACAAAGCAGAGGATGGAGACTGAGGTGCAGAAGGAGTGTTAGAGAGCAGAGTTTGGAGACTGTGGTGCAGAAGGACTGTTACAGAGAGTAGAGTTTGGAGACTGGGGTTCAGATAGATCTTACAGAGAGCAGAGTTTGGAGACTGGAATTCAAAAGGAGTGTTGCAGAGATCAGATGTTGGAGAGTGGGGTGGTGAAGAATCGTTGCAGAGAGAAGAGGTTAAAGACTTGGGTGCAGAATGTCTGTTACAGAGAGCAGAGGTTGGAGACTGTTGTGCAGAAGGACTGTTACAGAGTGCAGAGTTTAAAGACTGTGTTGCAGAAGAATCTTCCTGAGAGCAGAGTTTGGAGACTGAGGTGCTGAAGGACTGTTACAGAGAGCAGAGGTTGGAGACTGGGGTGTAGAAGGGTCGTTGCAGAGAGCAGGGTTTTGAAACTGAGGTGCAGAAGAACTGTTTTAGAAAGCAGATGTTGGAGACTGGGGCACAGAAGGACTGTTGCAGAGAGCAGATTTTGGTAAATCAGGTGCAGAAGAACTGTTTTAGAGAGCAGAGGTTGGAGACTGGGGTGCAGAAGGACTGTTACAGACAGCAGAGGTTGGAGACTCGGATTCAGAATTTCTATTACAGAGAACCGAGGTTGCATACAGGGGTGCAGAAGGATCTTACAGAGAGCAGAATTTGGAGACTGAATTACAGAAGGACAATTGCAGAGATTAGAGGTTTGAGACTGAGATGCAGTAGGATCATGGCAGAGAGCAGATGTTGGAGACTGGGGTGAAGAAGGATCATTGCAGAGAGCAGATATTGGAGACTGGGGTTCAGAAGGCCTGCTACAGTGAGAAGAGTTTGGAGACTGGTGTGCAGAAGGCCTGTTACAGAGAGGAAAGTTTGGAAACTGGGGTGAAGAAGGACAGTTATAGAGAGCAGAGTTTGGAGACTGGGTTGCTGAAGGATATTACAGAGAGCAGAGGTTGGAGACTGAGGTGCAGGTGGACTGTTACAGAGAGCAGTGTTTGGAGACTGGGGTGCAGAAGGATTGTGAAGAGAGCAGAGGTGTCAGACTGAGGTTAAGTAGGACTGTTACAGAGAGCATAGATTGGAGACTGCGGTGTAGAAACACTGTTACTGAGACCAGAGTTTGGAGACTGAGGTGCAGAAGGACTGTTACAGAAAGCAGAGGTTGGAAATTGGGGTGCAGAAGGACCGTTACAGAGACCAGACTTTAAAGACTGCGGTATAGAAAAACTGTTACAGAGAGCACAGGTTGGAGACTGGGGTGCAGAAGGAATATTACAGAGAGCACAGGTAGGAGAGTGAAGTGCAGAAGGATGGATACAGAGAGCAGAGGTTTAAGACTGAGGTTCAAAAGGACTGATACAGAAAGAAGAGTTTGGAGACTTGGGTGCTGAAAGACCATTACGGAGAGCAGAGTTTGGAGACTGGGGACCACAAGGACTGATTCAGAGGACAAAGGTTGGAGAATGGGGTGCCGCAAGACACTTGCAGAAGGCAGAGGTTAAAGACTGGGGTATAGATGGAATGTTACAGAGAGCAGAGTTTGGAAACTTTAGTGCAGAAGGATTTTACAGAGAGCAGAATTTGAAGACTCTGGTGCAGATGGAGTGATACAGTAAGCAGAGTTTGGAGACTGGGATTCAGACGGACTGTTGCAGAGAGCAGAGTTTGTAGACTGAGGTGAAGAAGCACTATTACAGAGAGCAGAGGTTGGAGACTGGGGTGCAGAAGGACTGTTACAGAGAGCAGAGTTTTGAGAATGGGGTCCAGAAGGATCCTTGCAGAGAACAAAGTTTTCAGACTGAGGTGCAGAAGAACTGTTGCAGAGAGCAAAGTTTGGAGACTGAGGTGCAGAAGGAGTGTTACAGAGAGCAGAGATTGGAGACTTGGGTGCAGAAGGACCGTTACATAGAGCAGATTTTTGAGAGTGCACTACAGCAGGACTGTTACAGAGAGCAGAGGTTGGAGACTGTGGTGGAGAAGGACTGTTGCAGAGAGTAGAGGAAGGAGACTGGGGTGCAGAAGGATCTTTGTGGAAAGCAGAGTATTGAGACTGGAGTTCAGAAGGATCGTTGCAGAGAGCAGAGTTTGGAGACTGGCGTGTAGAAGGACTTTTGCAGAGAGCAGAGGTTGGAGACTGGGGTGCAGAAGGCCTGTTACAGAGAGCAGAGTTTGGAGACTGGTAGCAGGAGACCTGTTATAGAGAGCAGATGTTGGGGACTGGGGAGCGGAGGGATTGTTACAGATAGCATAGTTTGGTGACTTGGGATTAGAAGGATTGTTGCAGAGAGCAGAAGTTTCAGACTGAGGATTAGAAGGACTGTTACAGAGAGCAAAGTTTGGAAATTAGGGTGTAGAAGGACCGTTATAGAGAGAAGAGTTTGGAGACTGTCATACAGAAGGACTGTTACTGAGAGCAGGTTTGGAGACTTGGGTGCAGAAGGACCATTGCAGAGAGCAGATGTGGAAGACTGGGATGCAGAAGAATCGTTGCAGAGAACAGAGGTTGGAGACTGAGGTTCAGAAGGATCACTACAGAGAGCAGAGTTTGGAGACCGGGGTGCAGTAGGATAGTTTCAGGGAGCACAGGTTGGAGACTGGGGTGCAGAAGAAATGTTGCAGAGAGCAGAAGGACTGTTGCAGAGAGTAGACGTTGGAGATTGGGATGCAGAAAGATCTTTGCTGAGAGCAGATGTTGGATACTAGGGTATAATAAGACGTTTGCAGAGAGCAGAGGTTGGAGACTGGGGTGCATATGGGCTGTTGCAGAGAACAGAGTTTGGAGACTCAGGTTTAGAAGGACTGTTACAGAGAGCAGAGGTTTTAGAGTGGGGTGCAGAATAACGAAAGCGGAAACTAGAGTTTGGAGACTGGAGTGCAGAAGGACTGTTACAGAGAGCAGAGTGTGTAGCCTGGGGTGCAGAAGGACAGCTGCAGAGAACAGAGGTTGGATGCTGAGGTGCACAAGGGCCGTTGCAGAGACATGAGGTTGGAGATTGAGGTGCAGAATGACTGTTATAGAGAGCAAAGTTTAGAAAATGGGGCGCAGAAGGATCTTACAGAGAGCAGACGTTAGAGACTGGGATGCAGAAAGATCATTGCAGAGAGCAGAGGTTGGAGACTGGGGTGTAGAAGGACTTTTGCAGAGAGCAGAGGTTAAAGAATCAGGTGGAGAAGGCCTGTTACAGAGACCAGAGTTTGGAGACAGGGTTGAAGAAAACCTGTTACAGAGAGCAGATATTGGAGACTGGGGTGCAGAAGGATTGTTACAGATAGCACAGTTTGGAGACTATTGTTTAGAAGGATTGTTGCAGAGATCAGAAGTTTAAGACTGAGGCTTAGAAGGACTGCTACAGAGAGCAGAGTTTGGAAATTGGGGTGCAGAAGGAGAGTTATGGAGAGAAGCGGTTGGAGACTGGGGTGCAGAGGGACCATTTCAGAGAGCAGATATTAAAGACTGAGGTGCATTAGGACTGTTACAGAGAGCAGACGTTGGAGACAGAGGTGCAGAAGGATTGTTACAGAGAGCAGAGATTGGAGACTGGGGTGCAAAAGGACAATTACAGAGAGGAAAGTATGGAGACTGAGGTGCAGAAGGACATTTACAGAGAGCAGAGGTTGGAGACTGAGGTGTAGAATGATCGTTGCAGAGAGAAGAGTTTGGAGACTGGGGTGCAGAAGGATTGTTACAGTAAACAGAGGTTGGCAATTGGGGAGCAGATGGACCGTTACAAAGAGAAGAGGTTGGAGACTGCGATACAAAAGGACTTTTACAGAGAGCAGAGTTTGGAGACTGGATAGAAGAAGGATCGTTGCAGAGAGCAGAGGTTGGACACTGGGGTGCAGAAGGACTGTTACAGAGAGCACAGTTTGGAGACTGGGGTGCAGAGGAAATGTTGCAGATAGCAGAGTTTGAAGACTTGGGTGCATAAGGACTTTGGCAGAGAGCAAAGTTTGGAGACTGTGGTGCAGAAGGACTGATACAAAGATCAGAGGTTGGAGACTGGGGTGCAGAAGAATCTTTTCAGAGAGAAGAGGTTGGAAACTAAGGTGCAGAAGAATCGTTACACAGAGCAGATTTTGGTTACTGGGGTGTAAGAAGCCTGCTTCAGAGAGCAGAGGTTGGAGACTGAGGTGCAAAAGGACTGATACAGAGAGCAGATGTTGGAGACTAGGTTGCAGAAGTACTGTAGCAGAGTGCAGAGGTTGGAGACTGGGGTGCAGAAGGACTGTCGCAGAGAGCAGAGATTGGAGACTGAGGTGCAGAAGAACCGTTGCAGAGAGCAGAGGTTGGAGACTGAGGTCCAGAAGGATTGTTTCAGAGAACAGAGGTTGGAGACTGGGGTTCAGAAGGACTGTTGAAGAGAGCAGAGGTTGGAGACTGAGGTGAAGATTGATCGTTGTAGAGAGCAGAGGTTGGAGACTGGGGTGCAGAAGGCCTGTTACCAAGAGCAGAGTTTGGAGACTGGGTTGCAGAAGACCTGTTACAGAGAGCAGATGTTGGGGACTGGGGTGCAGAAGGATTGTTACAGATAGCACAGTTTGGTGACTGGGGATTAGAAGGTTTGTTGCAGAGAGCAGAAGTTTCAGACTGAGGCTTGAATGGACTTTTACAGAGAGCGGAGTTTGGAAATTGGGGTGTTATTGGGACCGTTATAGAGAGAAGAGGTTGGAGACTGCCATACAGAAGGACTGTTAAAGAGAGCAGAGTTTGGAGAACGGGGTGCAGAATGATCTTACAGAGAGCAGACTTTGGAGACTGGGATGCAGAAGGATTGTTGCAGAGAGCAGATGTGGGAGACTGGGATGCAGAAGGATCGTTACAGAGAGCAGAGGTCGGAGACTCAGGTGCAGAAAGATCGCTACAGAGAGCAGAGTTTGGAGACCGGGGTGCAGTAGGACAGTTTCAGAGAGCACAGGTTGGAGACTGGGGTGCAGAAGGAATGTTGCAGAGAGAAGAGGTTGGAGATTGGGTTGCAGAAGGACGTAGCAGAGAGCAGAGGTTGGAGACTGGGGTGTAGAAGGACTGTTGCAGAGAGCAGACGTTGGAGACTGGGATGCAGAAAGATCGTTGCAGAGAGCAGATGTTTTATACTGTGGTATAATAAGACGTTTGCAGAGAGCAGAGGTTGAGACTGGGGTGCAGATGGACTTTTGCAGAGAGCAGAGGTTTTAGCCTGGGGTGCAGAATAACTGATATGGAAAGTAGAGTTTGGAGACTGGGTTGCAGAAGGACTTTTGCAGAGAGCAGATGTTGGAGAATGAGGTGAAGAATGATTGTTGCGGAGAGAAGAGGTTGGAGACTGTGGTGCAGAAGGCCAGTTACATAGAGCAGAGATTGGAGACTGGGGTGCAGAACGCCTTTTACAGAGAGCAGAGTTTTGAGACTGGGGTGCAGAAGGACTGTTAAAGATAGCACAATTTCGCGACTGGGCTGCAGAAGGATCTTACAGAGAGCATTTTGTAGACTGAGGTTCAGAAGGACTGTTACATAAAGCAAAGTTTGCAAACTCGGGTGCAGAAGGATTTTTGCAAAGAGCCGTGTTTTCAGACTGAGGTGCAGAAAGACTGTTTCAGAGAGCAGATGTTGGATCTTGGGGTGCAGAAGGCCTGAAACAGAGTGCAGAGTTTGGAGACTGGGGTGCAGAAGGATTGTTGCAGAGAGCAAAGGTTGGAGACTGGGCTGCAGAAGGCCTGTTACAGAGAGCAGAGTTTGAAGACTGGGGTGCAGAAGGCCTGTTACATAGAGCAGAGTTTGGGGACTGGGTTGCAGAAGACTGTTACAGAGAGCAGTGTTTGGAGAATGGGTTACAGAAGGATCTTACAGAGAGCAAATGTTGAAGACTGAGGTGCAGAAGGACTTTTACAGAGAGTAGAGGGTGGAGACTGGGTTGTAGAGGGAGTGTTACAGAGAGCAGAATTTGGATATTGGGGTGCAGAAAAACTGCTACTGAGAGCAGAGGTTGGAAACAGGGGTGCCCAAGGACTGATACAGAGATCAGAGGTTGGAGACTGGGGTGCAGAATGATCGATGCAGAGAGCAGAATTTCGAAACTAAGGTGCAGAAAGATCGTTACACAGAGCAGATTTTGGTTACTGGGGTGTAAAAGGAATGCTGTAGAGAGCAGAGGTTGGAGACTGAGGTGTAAAAGGACTGATACAGAGAGCAGATGTTGGAGACTGGGGTGCAGAAGTACTTTAGCAGAGAGCACAGTTTGGAGACTGGGATGCAGAAGGACTGTTGCAGAGAGCAGAGGTTGGAGACTGCAGTGCCGAAGGACTGTTATAGAGAGCAGAGTTTGCAGACTGGGGTGCCGAAGGACTGTTACAGATAGCACAATTTCGAGACTGGGTTGCAGAAGGATCTTACAGAAAGCATTTTGTAGACTGAGGCTCAGAAGAACTATTACAGAGAGCAAAGTTGGAAACTCATGTGCCTAAGGATTTTTGCAGAGAGCCGAGTTTTCAGACTGAGGTGCAGAAGGACTGTTTCAGAGAGCAGATGTTGGATCCTGGGGTGCAGAAGGACTGTTACAGAGAGCAGAGTTTGGAGACTGGGGTGCAGAAGGATCGTTGAAGGGAGCATAGGTTGGAAACTGGGGTGCAGAAGGCCTGTTACAGAGAGCAGAGATTGAAGACTGGGGTGCAGAAGGACTGTTGCAGAGAGCTGAGATTGGAGACTGAGGTGCAGAAAGACTGTTAAAGAGAGCAGAGGTCAGAGACTGAGGTGAAAAACGATTGGTACAGATAGGAGAGGTTTGAGACTGAAGTGTACAAGGACTGTAACAGAGAGCAGAGGTTGGAAACTGGGGTGCAGAGGGATCATTGCAAAGAGCAGAGGTTGGAAACTGAGGTGCAGAAGGATCGTTGCAGAGAGCAGAGGTTGGAGACTGAGGTGCAGAAGAATCGTTATAGAGAGCAGAGGTTGGAGACTGGGGTCAGAAAGACAGTTACAGAGAGCACAGTTTGGAGACTGGGGTGCAGAAGAAATGTTGCAGTGAGCAGAGGTTGATTGAAGACTGCGGTACAGAAGTACCGTTACAAAGAGTAGAGGGTGGAGACTGGGGTGCAGATGGAATGTCACCTAGAGCAGAGTTTGGAAACAGGGGTGCAGAAGGATGTTACAGAGAGCAGAGGCTGGAGACTGAGGTGCAGAAGGATCGCCACAGAGAGCAGAGTTTGGAGACCAGGGTGCAGTAGGATAGTTACAGAGAGCACAGTTTAAAGCCTGGGTGCAGAAGAGAGCAGAAGTTGGAGACTGGGATGCATAAGGACTGTAGCAGAGAGCAGATGTTTGAGTCTGGGGTGCAGAATGACTGCTGCAGAAAACAGAGGTTGGATACTGGGGTGCAGAAGGTCGGAAGCAGAGGGATGAGGTTGGAGACTGAGGTGCAGAATGACTGTTACAGAGAGCAAAGTTTGGAAAACGGGGTGCAGAAGGATCTTACAGAGAGCAGAGGTTGGAGACTGGGATGCAGAAGGACTGTTGCAGAGAGAAGAGGTTGGAGACTGGGGTGCAGAAGGCCTGTTACAGAGAGCAGACTTTGGTGACTGAGTTTCAGAAGACCTGTTACAGAGAGCAGATGTTGGAAACTGGGGTGCAGAAGGATTGTTACAGATAGCACAGTTTTGAGACTGGGGTTTAGAAGGATTGTTGCAGACAGCAGAGGTTTCAGACTGAGGCTTAGAAGGTCTGTTACAGAGAGCAGAGTTTGGAGTCTGAGGTTCAGAAGAACTGTTTCAGAAAGCAGAGGTTGTCAATTGTGGTGAAGAAGGACCATTATAGAGAGTAGAGGTTGGATACTGCGGTATAGAAGGACTGTTACAGAGAGCAAAGTTTGTAGACTGGGGTGCAGAAGGACTGTTACAGAAGGCAGACATTGAACACAGATGTGCAGTTGGGTTGTTACAGAGAGCAGAGATTGGATACTGGTGTTCAGAAGAACCATTACAGAGAGCAAAGAATGGACACTGAGTTGCAGAAAGACTTTTACGCAGAGCAGAGGTAGGAGACTGAGGTGCAGAAGGATCGTTGCAGAGAGAAAAGTTTGGAGACTGGGGTGCAAAAAACTTTTACAGAAAGCAGAGGTTGGCAATTGGGGAGCAGATGGACCGTTACAAAGAGAAGAGTTTGGAGACTACGATACAAAAGGACTTTTACAGAGAGCAGAGTTAGGAGACTGGGTAGAACAAGGATCATTGCAGAGAGCAGATGTTGGAATCTGGGGTGCAGAAGACTGTTTCAGAGAGCACAGGTTGGAGACTCGGGTGTAGAAGAAATATTGCAGAGAGCAGAGTTTGGAGACCTGGGTGCATAAGGACTGATACAGAGAGAAGAGGTTAAAGACTGTGGTGCAGAAGGATCTTACAGAGAGTAGAGTTTGGAGACTGGGGTTCAGAAGAACTGTTGCAGAGAGCAGAGGTTGAAAACTGGGGTGCAGAAGGACTGTTACAGATAGCACAAGTTTGAGACTGGGTTGCAGAAGGAACTTACAGAGATCATCTTGGAGACAGAGGTGCAGAACAAGTGTTACAAGAGCAGAGATTTAAGACTGGGGTGCAGAAGGATTATTGCAGAGAGCAGCGTTTTCAGACTGAGGTGCAGAAGTACTGTTGCAGAAAGTAGATGTTGGTCCTGGGGTGCAGATGGATCGCTGCAGAGAGCAGAGGTTGGAGACTGAGGTGCAGAAGGACTGTTGCAGAGAGCAGAGGTTAGAGATTGAGGTGCAGAATGATCGTTTAAGAGAGAAGAGGTTGAAGACTGGGGTGAAGTAGGCATGTTACAGAGAGCAGAGGTTGGAGACTGGGGTGCTGAAGGCCTGTTACAGAGAGCAGAGGTTGGAGACTGGGGTGCAGAAGGACTGTTACAGATATCAGTTTGTAGACTGGTGTGCAGAAGGATATTATAGGGAGCGAAGTTTGGAGACTGAGGTGCAGAAGGACTGTTACAGAGTGCAGAGTTTGGAGACTTGGTTGCAGAATGATTGTTGCGGAGAGCAGAGTTTTCAGACTTAGGTGTAGAAGGACTGTTGCAAAGAGTAGATGTTCAAGAGTGAGGTGCAGAAGGACTCTTTCAGAGAGCAGAACTTGGAGTCTGGGGTGCAGAAGGATTCTTGCAGGGAACAGAGTTTGGAGACTGGGGTGCAGAAGCCTGTTACAGATATCTCATTTTGGAGACTGGTGTGCAGAAAGATATTTTAGAGAGCAGAGTTTGGAGACTGAGTTGCAGAAGGACTGTTACAGAGAGAAGAGGTTGGAGACTGGGTTGCAGAATGATTGTTGCAGAGAGCAGAGTTTTCAGACTTAGGTGCAGAAGGACTGTTGCGGAGAGCAGATGTTCGAGACTGAGGTGCTGAAGGACTCTTTCAGAGAGCAGAACTTGGAGACTGGGGTGGAGAAGGATTGTTGCAGGGAGCAGAGGTTGTAGACTGGGGTGCAGAAGGACTGTTATAGAGAGCAGAGTTTTTAGACTGGGGTGCAGAAGGCCTTGTACAGAGAGCAGAGCTTTGACACTGTGGTGCAGAATGATTGCTGATAGCTGGTGAGCCTCCTTCTGGACACCTTTTTTTCCACACAGTCCATCAGGCCCTCTCTCCTCACCCTGCTCTCTTTTGGCTTTTGTGAGAACCTGTGACTTCCACAGTCACTCTAAGCCATGACTCCCAGGCCATTCTCCTGGGAACCTGTCCCGCTGCCTCCTGGAATCTTCTTGGGGAGACCCCGCAGGTACCCAGACTCCAGGCCCAACCTCCTTCCCTGCTTTCCTCCCCAAGACACGCTCCTTCTCATTTTTTAAATATTTTTAATGAGTGATCCCACTGCCACTCAGCTGCCCCACAGACCAGGTGCCCTCTTGTGTCCTCGTCACCAGGACTTTAAAGTGCTTCACCCAGGGCTTCTCTTTAGAGCTTTTCCCCAAGCTCCAAATGTCACATCTTCAGTTACCAGATATTTCTTTTTAATCTTGTTTTGGCACCTGATTACTCTCCCAGACTACATGAAGGTATTCTAACAAAAGCACATGGACTGTAGGGACTATTATGGCTTAGAAATAAGGTATCCCTCCACCAAAAGCTCAGGGTCAGCCACATTAGCAGTGTTCAGAGGTGAAATGATTAGACTGTGAGACTTGTGACCTAATCTGTGGATCCATCCATTTTGTGGTTAATTATCTGAAAAGCCCACTGTACTTAGAGGAGTGTGGGCAGGTGGAGTGTGGCTGGGGACATGCCCTGCGGAATCACATCTTATCCCCTGCGTACTGTCTCCTCCTGTCTTTTCCCCCGCCCCAACCTTCTGGCTGCCATGATCTAGGGATGCTTCCCCCCTTGTTTCCTTCCACCTCGGCGTCCCACCTCATCTCAGGCTGGCAGCAATGGGTCAGCTGGCCCCAGACCAAACCTCCAAGCCAGGAGGCCAGAGTGCATCTACCCCTCTGGGTTGTTCTGGTCAGGTTGTGGTAACTGTGGCAACCGTGGACTGACCCAGGGAGTAGGTGTTATGAGTGAATTGGACCCACAACCGTTTCCTAAATCCACAGATTCTGTCATTTTCAGAGCTCAAGCCATTTCCTTCTGGATGGCCTGTTTCCAGCCTGCCCTCACCTAGAATGCGGTCTACTAGTGATTATTGAGATTCTCCAGCCGTCCTGGTCCTGCCCATTTGTACACCACAGCTAGCTCCTAGGCAGCCAGACCCATGGACCTCCTGCTGCCCACTGAGGAGAAAGGAGAGATTTTCTGAGGACCCTGTTAGAAGTCCACTCTTATTTTTTTTTAAAGACCACACTCAGAGAAATCAGACTCACAATGATTTTTGTGATTCTCTCCCAGGATCCAATAACCACCGCTCTACTCCCTACTTCTCTGAGATCAACTTTTTAGCTTCCACAAAGAAGTGAAAAGCTGCTATTTCTCTTTATGTGTCTGGCTTATTTCACTTAATATAATGTCTCCCATGAGCTAGTTTTAAATAGAAACTGCACAACAAATTCTTTTATGTCAGATTTAAATTTTATTCTGAAGAGATAATTCAAAATGGTCTCATATGTTTATGTAGGAAAATGTTCATTAAAATATTTATAGGACTGGAGATGATCTGAATGTTTAGCCAAAGGGGAGAATTTAAGTTTATTTAAGAGAGATGTAAGTTTATTGATCATCTCAATAGATGCAGTAAAAGCATTTAAAAAAATATAGCACCCCTACCTGTCAAAACAGTAGAAACACTAGGGACAGAAGGAACTTTGTAAAAGCATTGTAAAAGCTATCTATGCTAAACACAAGACAGCATCATTCTAAGTCGATAAAGACTGAAAGCATTCACTCTAAAAACTGGAAGAAGACAGGGTGCCCCCTCTTTCACCACTTCTATTCAACTTCATCCTTGAAATTGCCAGAGCCATTGGACAAAAGAAAGAAATTAAAGGTATACAAATAGGTCAAGAAGAATTCAAATCTCACTCTTTGCTGATAGAATCATGTCATCTTTAAAATTTTTTATTAGAGCATAATAGTTGTACATAGAAGTTGGGTTGATTTGGAAAAGATCCTATGTGCATGGAATCTGATTTACTCCATTCAGTCCCCCCCCATCTCCCTCCCCTTCTCGGCCCCATTGTCCTTTTTCTACTGATCTTTCTTTGGGTCATTTATCTGTTAATTTCTGACTGGTGCTTTCTACATATACATACAGGTGCAGTCTCCTGTTTTAGACTTCCATGTGCACATAACATGATCTGCTTAAAGACTTTTCACATTTCCTCTTTTCCCAAACCTCTCCACCCTCTCATTCTCTTTCTACTCCACTGAACTTCCCTGTATCCTTAAAATAGCCAGTCCAACCCCACTTCATCAACTTCTTTTCTCTATTTTGCTCTGGCCCTGATAATTTCAGCATTGTACAGGAATAAGTTAACTTCTGCCTTTCCGAACACAAAGATCAAGATTGATGTAAAATGAGAAAAACTCTACATTGGAAAACACTGAAGGAAACACCGACTGCTTCTGCAGATGATGACTCTGCATTGTAAATTTTTTTCTTAACATTTGCAATGAAAATGAACTTCTCCAAAAATCCTATGTTTACATAAAAGGACAACAGGAGACAGAGATTACTGAGACAGTGAGAAATGACTTCACACCATGATGAGGTCGAATGGCTTTCTGTTGGCTTTTAGCAATTCTCTGGTTACTCCCACCCACCATCAACCCTGCAAATGTGTGTGGCTCCATGGGTCTGATTCCATGAGACCAGTCCCACAGGTTATCAGTATCCTAACCCTAACCCTAAACCTAATCCCTAACCCTAACCCAAACCCTAACCCTAACCCTAACCCTAACCTCTGCTCTGCTCTCTTAAACAGTCCTTCTTCACCCCACTCTCCAACCTCTGCTCTCTGTAACAGTCCTTCTGCACATCAGTCTCCAAACCCTGCTCTCTGAAAGAAACTTCTACAACCCAGTCTCCAAACTCTGCTCTCTGTAACAGTCCTTCTGCAGCCCATTCATCAACCTCTGCTCTCAGCAATGGTCCTTATGCACCCCAGTCTCCAAACTCTGCTCTGCGCAAAAGTCCTTCTGTACCCCAGTCCCCAACCAAAGCTCTCTGAAAGATCATTCTGCACACAAGTCTCCAAACTCTACTCTCTGTAACAGTCTTTCTGCACCTCAGTCTCCAACCTATACTCTCTGTAACAATCGTTCTGCACATTAGTCTTTAACCTTTGCTCTCAGCAACTGTCCTTTTGCACCCCAGTCTCATATTTCTGTTCTCTGTAACAGTCCTTTTGCACCACAGTCTGCAACATCATCTTTCTGTAACAGTCCTTCTGTACTGCAGTCTTCAACCTCTGCTCTTTGTAACAGTTCTTCTGGACACCAGTCTCTCACCTCTGCTTTCGGTATCAGTCCTTCTGCACCCCAGTCTCCAACCTATGCTCTCTGTAACATTCCTTCTGCACCTCAGTCTCAATCTCTGCTCTCTGTATCAGTCCTTCTGCACCCCTGTTTCAAAACTCTGCTCTCTGAAACAGTTCTTCGGCACCTCAGTCTCCAACAACTGCTTTCTGCAACAGTCCTTCTACACACCAGTCTCCAAACTCTGCTCTCTGGGACAGTCTTTTTATACCCCCGTCTCCATAATCTGCTCTCTGCAACGATCCTTCTGCAACCCAGTCTCCAACCTCTGCTCTCTGGAATGGTCGCTCTGCACCCCAGTCTCCAACCTTATTCTCAACAACAGTTTTTCTGTACCACAGTCTTCAACCTCAGTTCTCTGTAAGGGTCCTTCTTCACCACAGTCTCCAAACTCTGCTCTCTGTAACAATCCGTCTGCACCTCACTCTGCAACCTCTGCTCTCTGCAACAATCCTTCTGCACCCCAGTCTTCAAACTCTGCTCTCTGTAACAGTCCTTCCGTACTGCAGTCTACAACATCTGCTCTCTGTAACGGTCCTTCTGCACCCAAGTCTCCAAACTCTGCGTTATGTATCAGTCATTCTGCACCCCAGTCTCCAACCTCTGCTCTCTGTAGGAGTCCTTCTGCACCTCATACTCCAAACACTGTTCTCTGAAACAGTCCTACTGTGCCCCAATCTCCAACCTCTGCTCTCTGCAACAGTCCTTATGCACCTCAGTGTAAAAACTCAGCTCTCTGTAAGATGCTTCTGATACCCAGTCTCCAACCTCTGCTTTCTGCAATGGTCCTTCTGCACAGCAGTCTTCAAACTCTGATCTCTACAATAGTTATTCTGCACCCCAGTTTAAAACCTCTGCTCTCTGTAACAGTCCTTCTGTACCGCAGTCTCCAAACTCTGTTCTCTGTAAGGGTTTTCCTGCACTACATTGTCCAACCTCTGCTTTTTTTTGCACCACATTCTCGAAACACTGCTTTCTGTATCAGTCCTTCTGCACCTCAGTCTGAAACCTCTGCTCTTTGCAATAGTCCATATGCACCCCAGTCTCTATATTCTGCTCTCTGTCACATTCCTTCTGCACCCCAGTCTCCAACATCTGCTTCTGCAATCAGTCATTCTCCAACCCAGTCTCCAAACTCTGCTCTCTGCAACAGTCCTTCTACACCCCAGTCTCCAACCTCTGCTTTCTGTATCACTCCTTCTGCACCTCAGTTTTCAAACTCTGCTCTCTGTAACAGTCCTTCTGCACCTCACTCTGCAACCTCTGCTCTCTTCAATAATCCATCTGCACCCCAGTCTTCAACCTCTGCTCTCTGTAACAGTCTTTCTGTACTGCAGAGTCCAAACTCTTGCTCTCTGTAACAGTCCTTCTGCACCCGAGTCTCCAAACTATGCATTATGTATTAGTCATTCTGCACACGAGTCTCCAACCTCTGCTCTCTGTAACAGTCCTTCTGCACCTCATACTCCAATCTCTGTTCTCTGCAAAAGTACTTCTGCGCCCCTATCTCTAACCTCTGCTCTTTGCAACAGTCCTTCTGCTCCTCAGTTTACAAACTCTGCTCTCTGTAGGATCCCTCTGAAACCCAGTCTCCAACCTCTGCTTTCTGCAATGGTCCTTCTGCACCTCAGACTCTAACCTCTGTTCTCTGAAACAGTCCTTCTACACCCCAGTCTCCATAATCTGCTCGCACCAACGATCCTTCTGCACCCAAGTCTCCAACATCTGCTCTCTGCAACAATCCTTCTGCACCACAGTCTCAAACCTTTGGTCTCTGCAACAGTCCATCTGCACCCTAGTCTCCAACTTCTGCTTTCTGTATCAGTCCTTCTGCACCCCAGTCTCCAACCTCTGCTCTCTACACACGATCCTTTTGCACCCTAGTCTCAAACCTCTTCTCGCTGCAACAGTCCTTCTGAAACCCAGTCTCCAACATCTTCTCTCTGCAACAGTTCTTCTGTACCTCAGTCTGAAAACCCTGCTCTCTGTAATAATCCTTCTGAAGCCCAATCTCCAACCACTGTTCTCTTTAACAGTCCTTCTGTACCTCAGTCTCCAACCTCTGCTCTATGCAAAGGTCCTTCTGCACCCCGTCTCCAATGTTTGCTCTCTGCAACAGTAACTCTACACCCCAGTCTCCAACCTCTGCTCTCTGCAACAGTCCTTCTACACCCCAGTCTCCATACTCTGATAGCACCAATGATACTTCAGCACCCCAGTCTCCAAACTCTGGGGTGTACATCAGTTCTTTTGAACCCCAGTCTCCAACCTCTGCTCTCAGTAACAGTCCTTCTGTACCGAAGTCTCCATCCGCTATTCTCCGTAAGGGATTTTATGCACCCCAGTATCCAAACTCTGCTTCCTGTATCAGTCGTTTGGCACCACAGTCTCAAAACTCTTCCCTCTGTAACAGTCCTTCTGCAACTCAGTCTGCAACCTCTGCATCCCAGTCTCCATCCTCTGCTCTGTGCAAAACTCATTTTGCACCCCAGTCTCCAACATTTGCTCTCTGCAACAGTCCTTCTCCACCCCAGTCTCCAACCTGTACTCTGTGTAACTGTCCCTCTGCACGTTAGTCTTCAACCTCTGCTCTCTGCTACAGTCCTTCTAGACCCGTCTCCAAACTTTGCTCTTTGTAACAATCCTTCTGCACCTCAGTCTCGAACCTCTTCTCTCTGCAACGGTCCTTCTGCACCTGAGTCTCCAACTTCTGCTCTGTATCAGTCCTGTACACCTGTATCCCACATATGCTCTCTGTAACAGTCCTTCTTCACCTCAGTCTTCAACCTCTGCTCTGTGTAACAGTCCTTCTGCACCCCAGTCTCCAAATTCTGCTCTCTGTAACAGGCCTTCTGAACCCCAGTCTCCAAACTCTTCTCTCTGCAACGATCATTTTACACCTCAGTCTCCAACATCTGCTCTCTGTAAGATTCTTCTGCAACCCAGTCTCCCAACTCTGCCCTCTCTAACAGTCCTTCTGCACACCTTCTCAGAACTCTCCTCTCTGTAACAGGCCTTTTGCACCCCAGTCTCCAAAGTCGGTTCTCTGCAACAGTCCTTCTGTACCACAGTCTCCAACCTGTGGTCTCTCCAACAGTCCTTCTGCACCTCAGTCTTAAAACGCTGTTCTCTACTACGATCCTTTTGTACCTCAGTCTCCAACCTCTACTCTCTGTAACAGTCCTTCTGCACGTGGGTCCCCAACATCTGCTCTCTGTTAGATCCTTCTTCAACCCAGTCTCCAAATTCTGTGATCTGTAACAGTCATTCTAGTGCCCTTCTCCACACTCTGCTCTCTATAACAGGCCTTCTGAACCCCAGTCTCCAACCTCTGCTCTCTGTAACAGTCTTTTTGCACATCAGTCTCCAAATTCTGCTCTCTGCAACGATCATTCTGCACCCCAGTCTCGAACATCTCCTCTCCTCAAAAGTACTTCTGCACCTCAGTCTCCAAATTGGGCTCTCTGCAACAGTTCTTCTACACCGCAGTCTTAAACCTCTGCTCTGTGTAACAGTCCTTCTGCACCCCAGTCTCCAACCTCTGCTCTCTGTAACAATCCTTCTGCACCCCAATCTCCAACCTCTGCTCTCTGTAACAGTCCTTCTGCACCATATTCTCCAACCTCTGCTCTCTGTTACAGTCTTTCTCTACCGCAGTTTCCAAACTCTGCTCTCTGTAATGGTCCCTCTACCCCAATTTCCAACCTCTGCTTTCTGTAACAGTCCTTCTGCACCTCAGTCACCAAACTCTGCTCCCTGTAACAGTCCTGATGCACCTCAGTCTCCAAGCTCTGCTCTCTGTAACAATCCTTCTGTTCCTAAGTCTGAAACCTCTGGTCTCTGCACGATCCTTCTGCACCCCAGTCTCCAATCACTGCTCTCTTTAATATTCATCCTGCCCCACAGTCACCAACCACTGCTCTCTGTAAGATCTTTCTGCAACCCGGCCTCAAAATTCTGCTCTCTATAACAGTCTTTCTGCAACCCAGTCTTCAACCTCTGCTCTCTGTTGCAGGCCTTATGCACCCCAGTCTCTAAACTCTGCTCTCTTAAACAGTCCTTCTGCACCCCAGTCTGCAACCTCTGCTCTCTGTAACGGTCCTTCTGCAACCCATTCTCACACCTCTGCTTTCAGAATCATAATTCTTAACCCGAGACTCCAACGTCTGCTCTGTGTAACAGTCCTTCTGCATCTCAGTCTCCAACCTCTGCTCTCTGTAACAGTCCTTCTGCACCGCAGTCTCCCACCTCTTCTCTCTGTAACGATCCTTCTGCAGCCCAGTCTCCACCTCTGCTGTCTTCAATAATTTTTCTGATACTCAGTATCCAACTTCTGCTCTCTTCAACGATCCTTCTGCCCCCCAGTATCAAACCTCTACTCTCTGTAACTTTTTTTCTGCACCTCCGTCTCCAACCTCTGCTTTCTGCAACCGTCCTTCTGCACCCCTGTTTCCAACCTCTGCTCTCTGCAACGATCCTTATGCACCCCAGTCTCCAACATCTGCTCTCTGTAACGGTCCTTCTGCACCCCAGTCTCAAACCTCTGCTTTCTGTGTAAGTCCTTCTGAAACATGGTTTTCAATCTATGCTCTCTGTAACAGTCCTTCTGAACCTCTGTCTCCAAACTCTGAACTCTTCAACCTTACTTGTGCACCCCATTCTCTAACCTCTGCTCTTTGTAACAGTCGTTCTGCACCCCATTCTCTAACCTCTGTTCTCTGCAACAGTCCTTCTGTAAAACAGTCTCCAACCTCTGCTCTCTGTAACGGTCCTTCTGCAACCCAGTCTCAACCTGTGCTTTCTGTATCAGTAATTTTGCACCCCAGTCTCAAATCTTTGCTCTCTGTAACATTCTTTCTGCACCTCAGTCTCCAACCTCTTCTCTCTGTGACATTTCTTCTGCACCCCAGTCTCCAAACTCTGCTCTCTGCAACAGTTCTTCTGAACCCCAGTCTCCAACATCTGCACTCTGAAACAATTCGCCTATAAACCATTCTCCAAACTCTGCTCTCTGTAACAGTCCTTCTTCACCTCAGTCTCAAACCTCTACTCTCGATAACAGTCTTTCTGTACCTCAGTCGGAAACCTCTGCTCTCTGCATGATCATTCCACACCCAGTCTCCAACCACTGCTCTCTGTAAGAGTCCACTGACACCTCAGTAACCAAACTCTGCTCTTTGTAAGATCCTTCAGCAGACCCAGTCTCCTAAAACTGCTCTCTATAACAGTCCTTCTGCACCCCACTCTCCAACCTCTCCTCTCTGTAACAGGCCTTCTGCACGGCAGTCTCCAAACTCTGCTCTCTGCAACGATATTTATGCACCCAGGTCTCCAACCACTGCTCTTTGCAATGATCCTACTGCACCCCAGTATACAACCTCTGATCTCTGCAACAGTACTTCTGCACCTCAGTCTCCAACTTCTGCTCTCTGTAAGATCTTCTGCACCCGTGTCTCCAAGCTTGCTCCTTGCAACGATCCTTCTGCACCCCAGCTTCCAACCGCTTCTCTATGTAAAAGAAATTCTGTACCTCAGTCTCCTATGTCTGCTCTCTGCAACAGTCCTTCTGCACTGCAGACTCCAATCTCTGATTTCTGTATCAGTCCTTCTGCACCTTAGTCTCCAACTTCTGCTCTCTCTAAGAGTCCTTCTGCACCTCAGTCTCCAAACTCTGTTTTCGGCAACAGTCCTTCTGCTCCCCAGTCTCTAATGCTGCTCTCTGCAACAGTCCTTCTGCAACCCAGTCTCCAACCTCTGCTCTCTACAACAGTCCTTCTGCACCCCAGTCTACAACCTCTGCTCTCTGCAACAGTCCTTCTGCACCTCAGTCTCCAACCTCTGCTCTATGTAACAGGACTTCTGCACCTGAGTCTCAAACCGCTGCTCTCTGCAACAGTCCTTCTGCACTCCAGTCTCCAAACACTTCTCTCTGCAACAGTCCTTCTGCACCCCAGTCTCCAACCTCTGCTGTCTGCAACAGTCCTTAAGCACCCCCAGTCTCCAACCTCTGCTCTCTGCAACAGTCTTTCTGCAACACAGTCTCCAGTCTCTGCTAACTGTAAGATTCTTCTGCACTCCAGTTTCCAAACTCTGCTCTCTGTAACAGTTTTTCTACACCTCAGACTCCAAACTATGCTCTCTGTAACAGTCCTTATGCACCAAAATCTTCAACCTCTGCTCTCTGTAACAATCCTTCTAAACTCCTGTCTGCAGCCTCTACTCTCTGTAATATCCTTCTGAACCCCAGTCTCCAAACTCTGCTCATGTAACAGTGCTTCTGAAAACCGGTCTTCAACCTCTGCTCTCATCAAAGATTCTTCCTCACCAAAGTCTCCAACCTCTGCACTCTGCAACAATCCTTCTGTACCCAGTCTCCAACATCTGCTCTTTGCAACAGTCCTTCTGCACCACAGTCTGAAAACTCTGCTCACTGCAACGACCCTCCTTCACACCAGTCTTTAACCTCTGCTCTCTTCAACACTCCTTCTGCATCCCAGTCTTCAATATCTGTTCTCTGCAACATTCCTTCTGCAACTCAGTCTGAAATCTGTGCTCTCTGCTATGATCCTTCTGCACCTCAGTCTCCTAACTCTGCTCTTTGTAAGACCCTTCTGCAACCCAGTCTCCAGACTCTGCTCTTGGCAACAGTGCTTCTGCACCCTAGTCTTGAACGTCTGCTCTCTGTAAGATCCTTATGCACTCTAGTCTCCAAACTCTGCTCTCTGTAACAATCTTTCTGCACCCCAATCTCCAACATCTGCTCTCTGCAACAGTTCTTCTGCACATCAGTCTGAAAACTCTGCTCTCTGCAATGACAGTTCTGCATGCCAGTCTTCTACCTCTACTCTCTGTCACAGTCCTGCACCTCAGTATCCCAACTCTGCTCTCTTTAACATCCTTCTGCAACCCAGTCTCCAACCTCTGCTCTCTGTAACAGGCCTTCTGAACCCAAGTCTCCAACCTCTTCTCTCTGCAATGATTCTTCTCCACCCGAGTCTCCAACATCTGCTCTCTGCAACAGTCCTTTTGCACCCCAGTCTCCAAACTCTGCAAACTGTAAGATCCATCTGAACCGCAGTCTTTAACCTCTGCTCTCTGTAACAGTCCTCCTGCACTCCAGTCTCCAAACTCTGCTCCCTGTAACAGTCATTCTGCACCTCAGTCTCCAAATTCTGCTCTCTGTAACAGTCTTTCTGCACCCCAGTCTAAAACATCTGCTCTCTGCAACAGTCCTTCTGCACCCCAGTCTCCAAACTCTGCTATCTGCAACTCTCCTTCTGCACCCCAGTCTACAACCTCTGCTCTCTGCAACAGTCCTTCTGCACTTCAGTCTCCAACCTCTGCTCTATGTAACAGTACTTCTGCACCTGAGACTCAAACCGCTGTTCTCTGCAACAGTCCTTCTGCACTCCAGTCTCCAACCTCTTCTCTCTGCAACAGTCCTTCTGCACCCCAGTCTCCAACATCTGCTTTTTTAACAGGCCTTTTTCACCCCATCCCAAACTCTTCTCTCTGTAACGATTTTTCTCCACCCGTCTCCAAACTCTGCTCTCTGTAACAGTCCTTCTGCACCCCAGTTTCCAAACTCTGCTCTCTGTAAGGGTCCTTCTCCACCCCAGTCTCCAACCTCTGATTTCTATATCAGTCCTTCTGCACCACAGTCTCCGACCTCTTCTCCCTGCAACACTCCTTCTGCACCACAGTCTCCAACCTGTGCTCTCTGCAAATTTTTTTCTGCACCCCAGTCTCCAACCTGTGCTCTCTTTAACAGTCCTTCTGCACCCCAGTCTCCAAACTCTGCTCGCTTTAACGATCCTTCTGCAACACAGTCTCCACCTCTGCTCTCTGCAACGATCCTTCTGTACCTCAGTCTCAAAACTCTGTGCTCTCTAATAGTCTGCTGCACCTCAATCTCAAAACTCTGCACTCGGTAAGATCCTTGTAAAAACCAGTCTCCAAACTCTGATTTCTGGATCAGTCCTTCTGCACCCCAGTCTCTAACCTCTGCACTCTCCAATGATCCTTCTCCATCCCAGTCTCCATCCTCTGCTCTCTGTAACAGTCTTTCTGTACTGCAGTCTTTGAACTCTGCTTTTTGTAACCGTCCTTCTGCACCCCAGTCTTCAACCTGTTCTCTCTGCAATGATTCTTCTGCACCCTAGTCTCCAACGTCTTCTCTCTGCAACAGTTCTTCTGCACCCCAGTCTCCAAACTCTGATCTCTGTAAGATCCTTCTGCATCTCAGTTTCCAAACTCTGCTTTCTGTAACATTCCTTCTCCACCCCAGTCTCCCACCTCTGCTCTTTTCAACTGTCCTTCTGCACCCCAGTCTCCAACCTCTGTTCTCTTCGACAGTCCAATCGAACCCAAGTCTCCAACCTCTGTTATCTGCAACAGTTGTTCTGCACCCCATTCTCCAACCTCTGCTCTCTGCAACAGTCCTTCTGCACCACAGTGTCCACCATCTGCTCTCTGCCACAGTCTTTCTGTCACTAGTCTCCAATCTCCACTCTCTGTAACAGTCCTTATGTACTGGAGTCTCCAACCTCTGCTCTCTGTAACGGTCCTTATGCACCCCAGTTTCCAAAGTCTCCTTTCTGTATCAGTCCTCCTTCACCCCAGTCTCATAAACTCTACTCTCTGAAACAGTCCTTCTGCACATCAGTCTCCAAACTCTGCTCTCTGCAACAGTATTTCTTCATCCCAGTCCCCAACCTCTGCTCTCTGCAACAGTCCTTTTACACCCCGGTCTCCAACATCTGCTCTCTGCAACAGTCCTTCTACACCTCTGTCTCTAAACTCTAGTGTCTGTAACTGTCCTTCTGCACCTCAGTCTCCAACCTCTGCTCTCTGTAAAAGTCCTACTGCACCTCAGTCTCCAAACTCTGCTCATATAAGATCTTTCTGCAACCCAGTATCCAAACTCTGCTCTCTGTTACACTCCACCTGATCCCCAGTCTCAAACTCTGCTCTCTGTAACAAGCCTCCTGCACCCCAGTCTACAATCTCAGCTCTATGTAACAGGCCTTCAGCACCCCAGTATCCAAAATATTCTCTTTGCAACGATCCTTCTACACCCCAGTCTCCAACATCTGAACTCTGCAACAGTTCTTCTGCACCCCAGTCTCCAACCTCTGCTCTCTTGAAGATCTTTCTGCACCCAGTTTTCCAACCTCTGCTCTCTGAAACAGTCATTCTGTACCCCAGTCTCCAAACTCTGCTCTCTGTAACAATGCTTCTGCTCATCGGTCTCTAACCTCTGCCTCTGCAACGGATTTTCTACACCTCAGTCTCAAACCTCTGTTGTCTGCAATAGTCCTTCTTTACCCCAGTGTGCAAACTCTGCTCTCTGTAAAAGTCCTTCTGTACCACAGTCTCCAACTTCTGCTCTCTGTAACGGTCCTTCTGCACCGCAGTCTCCCGAACTCTGCTTTCTATATCAGTCCTTCTGCACCCCTGTCTCCAAATTCTGCTCACTGTAACAGTCCTTCTGAACCTCATCCTCCAACCTCTTCTCTCTGCAACAGTCCTTCTGCACCTCAGGTTCAACCTCTTCTCTCTACAACAGTCATTTTGCACCCAAGTCTCCAATCTCTGCTTTCTATAACAGTCCTTCTGCACCCAAGTCTCCAATCTCTGCTCTCTGTAAGATCCATCTGCACCTACGTCTCGAAACTCCGTTCTCTGCAACAGTTTTTTTGCACCCCATTCTCCAACCTCTGCATTCAGCAACAGTCCTTCTGCACCCGTCTCCAACCTCTGCTCTCTGTAACAATCTTTTTGCACCTCAGTCTCCAACCTCTGCTCTCTGCAACTGTCCTTCTGCACCTCTGTCTCCAAACTCTGTTGTCTCCAACAGTCCTTCTTAACCTCAGTCTTCCGCACCCCAATCTCCAATCCATACTCTCTGCAACAGTCCTTCTGCACCCCCAGTCTCCAACCTACTCTCTACAACAGTCCTTCTGCACCCCAGTATCCAAACATCAGGTCTCTGCAACAGTCTTTCCCACCCCAGGCTCCAATCTCTGCTCTCTGTAACAGTTCCTTTGTACTGCAATTTCAAACTCTTCTCTCTGTAACTGTCTTCTGAACCCCATCTTCCATCAACTTCTTTCTCTATCAGTCCTTCTGCACTCAAGTCTCCAACCTCTGCTCTGTGTAACAGTCCATCTGCACCTCGGTCTCCAAATTCTGCACTCTGCAAAGGTCCTTTGGCACCCCAATCCCCAAACTCTGCTCGCTTCAACAGTCCTTTTACACCCAAGTCTCAAACCTCTGCACTCCACTACAGTCCATCTGCACCTCAGTCTCCAACATCTGCTCTCTGCAATGGTCTTTTTGCACCTCAGTATTCACATCTATCTCTGCAACAGTCCTTCTGCACCTCAGTCTCCATCCTCTGCTCTCTGTAACAGGCCTTCTGCACCCAAGTCTCTAAACTCTGCTCTCTTTAAACAGTCCTAATGCACCCCAATTCTCAACCTCTGCTCTCTGGAGAAGTCCTTCTGCACCTCAGTCTCCAAACTCTGCTCTCTGTAAGATACTTCTGCACCACAGTCTTCGAACTCTGCTCTCAGTATCAGTCCTGAACCTTAGTCTCCAAACATGCTCCAAACCTGTAACAGTTTTCTGCGCCTCAGTCTTCAACAACTGCTCTCTGAAACAGTCTTTCTGCACACAGTCTCCAACCTATGCTTTCTAAAACAGTCCTTCTTACCCCAGTATCCATAATCTACTCTCTGCAACGATCCTTCTTTTACCCCAGTCTCCAACGTCTGCTCTCTGCAACAATCCTTCCGCACCCAAGTCTCCAAATTTTTCCTCTCTGTAAGATCCTTGTACACCACAGTTTCAAACTCTGCTCTCTGTAACATTCCTTCTGCACCCCAGTCTCCAAAGTTTGCTCTCTGCAATGGTCCCTCTGCAACCTCACTCTCCAACCTTGTTCTCTACAACAGTTCTTC